>NC_069499.1:1555299913-1555326847 GCF_027579735.1 Bombina bombina | reverse complement strand
TACCTCTCTCATACGTTTGTACCTCACCTCTCTCTCCTCTCCCTTACCTCTCCACATACTGTTTGTACCTCACCTCTCTCTTCCTCTCCCTTACCTCTCTCATACTGTTTGTACCTCACCTCTCTCTCCTCTCCCTTATCTCTCTCATACTGTTTGTACCTCACCTCTCTCTCCTCTCCTTTACCTCTCTCATACTGTTTGTACCTCACCTCTCTCTTCCTCTCCTTTACCTCTCTCATACTGTTTGTATCTCACCTCTCTCTTCCTCTTCCTTACCTCTCTCATACTGTTTGTATCTCACCTCTCTCTCCTCTCCCTTACCTCTCTCATACTGTTTGTAACTCACCTCTCTCTCCTCTCCCTTACCTCTCTCATACTGTTTGTACCTCACCTTCTCTTCTCTCCCTTACCTCTCTCATACTGTTTGTACCTCACCTCTCTCTTCCTCTCCTTACCTCTCTCATACTGTTTGTACCTCACCTCTCTCTGCCTCTCCCTTACCTCTCTCATACAGTTTGTACCTCACCTCTCTCTTCCTCTCCCTTATATCTCTCATACAGTTTGTACCTCACCTCTCTCTCCTCTCCCTTACCTCTCTCATACTGTTTGTACCTCACCTCTCTCTCCTCTCCTTTACCTCTCTCATACTGTTTGTATCTCACCTCTCTCTTCCTCTTCCTTACCTCTCTCATACTGTTTGTACCTTACCTCTCTCTCCTCTCCCTTACCTCTCTCAAACTGTTTGTACCTCACCTCTCTCTCCTCTCCCTTACCTCTCTCATACTGTTTGTACCTCACCTCTCTCTCTCCTCCCTTACCTCTCCACATACTGTTTGTACCTCACCTCTCTCTTCCTCTCCCTTACCTCTCTCATACTGTTTGTACCTCACCTCTCTCTCCTCTCCCTTACCTCTCTCATACTGTTTGTATCTCACCTCTCTCTCCTCTCCCTTACCTCTCTCATACTGTTGTACCTCACCTCTCTCTCCTCTCCCTTACCTCTCTCATACTGCTTGTATCTCACCTCTCTCTCCTCTCTCTTACCTCTCTCATACTGTTTGTACCTCACCTCTCTCTCCTCTCCCTTATCTCTCTCATACTGTTTGTATCTCACCTCTCTCTCCTCTCCCTTACCTCTCTCATACTGTTTGTACCTCACCTCTCTCTCCTCTCCCTTACCTCTCTCATACTGTTTGTATCTCACCTCTCTCTCTCCTCTCCTTTACCTCTCTCATACTGTATCTACCTCACCTCTCCCTTCCTCTCCCTTACCTCTCTCATACTGTTTGTACCTCAGCTCTCTCTTCCTCTCCCTTATCTCTCTCATACTGTTTGTACCTCACCTCTCTCTCCTCTCCCTTATCTCTCTCATACTGTTTGTACCTCACCTCTCTCTCCTCTCCCTTATCTCTCTCATACTGTTTGTACCTCACCTCTCTCTCCTCTCCCTTACCTCTCTCATACTGTTTGTATCTCACCTCTCTCTTCCTCTCCTTTACCTCTCTCATACTGTTTGTACCTCACCTCTCTCTCCTCTCCCTTACCTTTCTCATACTGTTTGTACCTCACCTCTCTCTCCTCTCCTTTACCTCTCTCATACTGTTTTTACCTCACCTCTCTCTCCTCTCCCTTACCTTTCTCATACTGTTTGTACCTCACCTCTCTCTCCTCTCCTTTACCTCTCTCATACTGTTTGTATCTCACCTCTCTCTTCCTCTCCTTTACCTCTCTCATACTGTTTGTACCTCACCTCTCTCTCCTCTCCCTTATCTCTCTCATACTGTTTGTACCTCACCTCTCTCTCCTCTCCCTTATCTCTTTCATACTGTTTGTACCTCACCTCTCTTTCCTCTCCCTTACCTCTCTCATACAGTTTGTATCTCACCTCTCTCTCCTCTCCATTACCTCTCTCATACTGCTTGTACCTCACCTCTCTCTCCTCTCCCTTACCTCTCTCATACTGTTTGTACCTCACCTCTCTCTCCTCTCCCTTACCTCTCTCATACAGTTTGTATCTCACCTCTCTCTCCTCTCCCTTACCTCTCTCATACTGTTTGCACCTCACCTCTCTCTCCTCTCCCTTACCTCTCTCATACTGTTTGTATCTCACCTCTCTCTCCTCTCCCTTACCTCTCTCATACTGTTTGTAACTCACCTCTCTCTCCTCTCCCTTACCTCTCTCATACTGTTTGTATCTCACCTCTCTCTCCTCTCCCTTACCTCTCTCATACTGTTTGTAACTCACCTCTCTCTCCTCTCCCTTACCTCTCTCATACTGTTTGTACCTCACCTCTCTCTTCCTCTCCCTTACCTCTCTCATACTGTTTGTACCTCACCTCTCTCTTCCTCTCCCTTACCTCTCTCATACTGTTTGTACCTCACCTCTCTCTCCTCTCCCTTACCTCTCTCATACTGTTTGTATCTCACCTCTCTCTCCTCTCCCTTACCTCTCTCATACTGTTTGTACCTCACCTCTCTCTTCCTCTCCCTTACCTCTCTCATACTGTTTGTACCTCACCTCTCTCTTCCTCTCCCTTACCTCTCTCATACTGTTTGTACCTCACCTCTCTCTCCTCTCCCTTATCTCTCTCATACTGTTTGTACCTCAGCTCTCTCTCCTCTCCCTTATCTCTCTCATACTGTTTGTACCTCACCTCTCTCTTCCTCTCCCTTACCTCTCTCATACTGTTTGTACCTCACCTCTCTCTTCCTCTCCCTTACCTCTCTCATACTGTTTGTACCTCACCTCTCTCTTCCTCTCCCTTACCTCTCTCATACTGTTTGTACCTCACCTCTCTCTCCTCTCCCTTACCTCTCTCATACTGTTAGTTCCTCACCTCTCTCTCCTCTCCCTTACCTCTCTCATACTGTTTGTACCTCACCTCTCTCTTCCTCTCCCTTACCTCTCTCATACTGTTTGTACCTCACCTCTCTCTCCTCTCCCTTACCTCTCTCATACTGTTTGTATCTCACCTCTCTCTCTCCTCTCCCTTACCTCTCTCATACTGTTTGTTCCTCACCTCTCTCTCCTCTCCCTTACCTCTCTCATACTGTTTGTACCTCACCTCTCTCTTCCTCTCCCTTACCTCTCTCATACTGTTTGTACCTCACCTCTCTCTTCCTCTCCCTTACCTCTCTCATACTGTTTGTACCTCACCTCTCTCTCCTCTCCCTTACTTCTCTCATACTGTTTGTATCTCACCTCTCTCTCTCCTCTCCCTTACCTCTCTCATACTGTTTGTACCTTACCTCTCTCTCCTCTCCCTTACCTCTCTCATACTGTTTGTACCTCACCTCTCTCTCCTCTCCCTTACCTCTCTCATACTGTTTGTACCTCACCTCTCTCTCCTCTCCCTTATCTCTCTCATACTGTTTGTACCTCACCTCTCTCTCCTCTCCCTTACCTCTCTCATACTGTTTGTACCTCACCTCTCTCTCCTCTCCTTTACCTCTGTCATACTGTTTGTACCTCACCTCTCTCTCCTCTCCCTTACCTCTCTCATACTGTTTGTACCTCACCTCTCTCTCCTCTCCCTTACCTCTCTCATACTGTTTGTACCTCACCTCTCTCTCCTCTCCCTTACCTCTCTCATACTGTTTGTATCTCACCTCTCTCTCTCTTCTCCCTTACCTCTCTCATACTGTTTGTATCTCACCTCTCTCTCCTATCCCTTACCTCTCTCATACTGTTTGTACCTCACCTCTCTCTCCTCTCCCTTACCTCTCTCATACTGTTTGTACCTCACCTCTCTCTCCTCTCCCTTACCTCTCTCATACTGTTTGTATCTCACCTCTCTTTCCTCTCCCTTACCTCTCTCATACTGTTTGTACCTCACCTCTCTCTTTCCTCTCCCTTACCTCTCTCATACTGTTTGTAACTCACCTCTCTCTCTCTCCTCTCCCTTACCGCTCTCATACTGTTTGTATCTCACCTCTCCCTCCTCTCCCTTACCTCTCTCATACTGTTTGTATCTCACCTCTCTCTTCCTCTCCCTTACCTCTCTCATACTGTTTGTACCTCACCTCTCTCTCCTCTCCTTTACCTCTCTCATACTGTTTGTATCTCACCTCTCCCTCCTCTCCCTTACCTCTCTCATACTGTTTGTATCTCACCTCTCTCTTCCTCTCCCTTACCTCTCTCATACTGTTTGTATCTCACCTCTCTTTCCTCTCCCTTACCTCTCTCATACTGTTTGTAACTCACCTCTCTCTCTCCTCTCCCTTACCTCTCTCATACTGTTTGTATCTCACCTCTCCCTCCTCTCCCTTACCTCTCTCATACTGTTTGTATCTCACCTCTCTCTTCCTCTCCCTTACCTCTCTCATACTGTTTGTACCTCACCTCTCCCTCCTCTCCTTTACCTCTCTCATACTGTTTGTATCTCACCTCTCCCTCCTCTCCCTTACCTCTCTCATACTGTTTGTATCTCACCTCTCCCTCCTCTCCCTTACCTCTCTCATACTGTTTGTACCTCACCTCTCTCTTCCTCTCCCTTACCTCTCTCATACTGTTTGTACCTCACCTCTCTCTCCTCTCCCTTACTTCTCTCATACTGTTTGTACCTCACCTCTCTCTCCTCTCCCTTACCTCTCTCATACTGTTTGTACCTCACCCCTCTCTCCTCTCCCTTACCTCTCTCATACTGTTTGTACCTCACCTCTCTCTCCTCTCCCTTACCTCTCTCATACTGTTTGTACCTCACCTCTGTCTCCTCTCCCTTACCTCTCTCATACTGTTTGTACCTCACCTCTCTCAAGCGCTACCCAGGTGCTGAGCACATCCAGTGTACATAAATTACGATTTACGCTGTGCATATTTTATTTGATTTATTCCTGTGTAATTTACATACACATTTTACATTTTTGCTGGAGAATGTTGTGATGATTTTTGATGCACCTTAACAATTACATTTTTCCTGCATATTTTTTTTTGTAAGTGGTTTAATTATTTGTTTTGTAAGATTTTTAAAATGCAATTTTCGTTTTGCACTTTTGTAATGTCTGCATCTCCTCCCCATACAAAAATGCAGTATACGCCCCTTAGTGAGACACCCTGGGCCCCATTACATATGCGGCGTCGCGACGTAGGTTTTTGCGCGGGTTTGGTATCCACGTATATCGCATGCAAATTTTACTCCCATGGGCTAACATGGGACCGCGTCGTAAATCGGTATCCAATATCCAGCGCAAGGACTTACGTGGCGAAAATGGAAAAATCTTACTCCATTTTTACCTCACCATAAAAGGCAGCCGTAACTCCCGAAAATGCCTGCAAAAATTAACTAACACCTAACGCATGCGCAATGTCTATCTACCTGTCAACCGCAATCCCCCACCGCAATGACTAATAAAGTGTATTAACCCCTATATCCGCCATCAAACCCACACCGCAAGTAATAACTAAATTATAAACCCCTAAATCCGCCAACCCCAACATCGCAAACTACCTATTAAAAATATTAACTCTTAACCCCTAAACCGCCATAGCCCACAACGCAATAAACCTATTAAAGTATTAACCCCTAAACCTTCAAAGCCCACAATGCAATAAACCTATTAAAGTATTAACCCTTAAACCACCAAAGCCCACAACGCAATAAACCTAACCCCTAACCTAACCCCCCTTAAATGAACCTAAATTACCTAATTAACAAAATACTAAAGTTACTATTAAATTAAAAAAAACTAACACTACTTTAAAAATACAAATAAACTAAGCATACATTAAAGGGACAGTCTAATCAAAATTCTGGAGTAGACTGTCCCTTTAAGCTACAATTACAGAAAATGAAAAAAATCTAAGATTACAGAAAATAATAAAGAAAATTACCAAATTTTACAAAAATTATACCTAATTCCTATGAAAATAAAAAAGCCCCCCCAAAATAAAAACACCCCTTAATCTAATAAACTACCAGTAGCCCTTAAAAGGGCATTTTGCAGGGCATTGCCCCAAGATAAGCAGCTCTTTTTCAAGAAAATGCACCCCCCCCGAACAGTAAAACACCCTACCCACCAAACCCCCCCAAATAAAATAACCTAACACTAAAAACCCTAAACTACCCATTGCCCTGAAAAGGGCATTTTGTTGGGCATTGCCCTTAAAAGGGCATTCATCTCTTTTTCTGCCCACCCTATCTAAATAAAATAAACCCCCTCAAAAAAAACTTAAAAAACCTAGTCTAACCTCCAAATGGTTCTCACCTGTCCTGAAGTCCGGCGGAGAAGGTCCTGTGCCAAGCGGTGAAGTCTTCTTCCAAGCGACGACCTCTTCTTTCTTCTTCCAGGAACCAGCCGGCGTGGAGCAGAGGGTGGAGTTGAAGACTGATCACTGCGTAGCTGAAGACCGGCGACCCTGAAACTGAAGACCTGCGAGCCTGGAACTGAAGACCGGCGACCGCGGAGCCATAAAGCTTGGAGGATCCTCTTCATACGATCTCCGCCGTACACTGAATAGGAATTCAAGGTACACAATTAAAAATGGCGTCCCTTGAATTCCTATTGGCTGATTTGAGCCTTCAAATTCAAATCAGCCAATAGGATGAGAGCTACTGAAATCCTATTAGCTGTTCAAATCACCTCCTGGAACAGGACCTTCACAGCCGGACTTCAGTACAGGTGAGGACCACTTGAGGTTAGGTTTTTTAAGGGTTTTTGTTTGTTTTTATTTTATTTAGATAGGGTGGGCAGAAAAAGAGCTAAATGCCCTTTTAAGAGCAATGCCCAATAAATTCCCTTTTCAGTGCAATGAGTAGTTTTGGGTTTTTAGTGTTAGGTTATTTTATTTGGGTGGGTTTGGTGGGTGGGGGTTTTAACTGTTGGGGGGGGGTGTATTTTCTTGAAAAAGAGCTGATTATCTTGGAGCAATGCCCTGCAAAAAGCCATTTTAAGGGCTACTGGTAGTTTATTAGGGGGTGTTTTTATTTTGGGGGGCCTTTTTATTTTCATAGGGATTAGGTATAATTTTTGTAAAATTTGGTAATTTTCTTTATTATTGTCTGTAATCTTAGATTTTTTTATTTTCTGCAATTGTAGCTTAAAGGGACAGCCTACTCCAGAATTTTGATTAGACTGTCCCTTTAATTTATACTTAGATTATTTGTATTTTTAAAGTAGTGTTAGGTTTTTTTAATTTAATAGTAACTTTAGTATTTTGTTAATTAGGTCATTTGAGTTCATTTAGGGGGTGTTAGGTTAGGGGGGGTTAGGTTAGGGGTTAGGTTTATTGCGTTGTGGGCTTTGGCGGTTTAGGGGTTAATACTTTAATAGGTTTATTGCATTGTGGGCTTTGGCGGTTTAGGGGTTAATACTTTAATAGGATTATTACGTTGTGGGTTAATGGCGGATTAAGGGTTAATAGTTTTAATAGGTAGTTTGTGATGTTGGGGTTGGCGGATTTAGGGGTTAATAACTTAGTTATTACTTGCGGTGTGGGTTTGATGACGGATATAGGGGTTAATAGTTTAATTAGGCTTATTGCGTTGTGGGGGGTTGTCGGTCTAGGGGTTAATACATTTATTATTAGTAGTGAGAAGGGGGATTGCGGATATAGGGGTTTTTACCTGTAGGGCTTATTTTTGGGAGGAGATTTGTTATTTTCTTTACTTTTCGTAGGCGCCGGCAGTTTCTAAAGTGTCGTAAGTCACTAGTGACTTCAGAAATTCGTATTTACGCTCATTTCTGGACATCGCTAGTTTATCCGACTTACGGCACTTTATGAACTGCTGGCAGGGTTTATGTAATACCCCGATGTGTGAGGGTGGCACGAGTTGCAGCGCTTGTGCTGAAGCCTGCGCCCTATATGTAATCGCGCCCCCTGTTTTCAGGGTAAAAATTGGCTTTAGATTATTCCACCAGGAAAGTAGAAGGACTGGCAAGCATTCTTAAAGGGATATGAAACCCAAAAATGTTCTTTTACAAAATATGATATTCTGTGTTGTAGAGATACCTAGGTAGGCTTCTAGAGCACTACATGGCAGGAAATAGTGCTGCCCTCTAGTGTTCTTGCAAATTAAACATGCTTGCAAAACTGCTGCCATATAGTGCTCCAGAAATAAGCCGGCTCCTAAGCATTCATCCCTGCATTTCAACAAATGATTCTAAGAGAATGAAGAAAATTTGATAACAGAAGTAAATTAGAAAGTTGTTTAAAACTGCATGCTCTATCTGAAATAATTTTTTTGGGTTTCAAATCCCTTTAAATAATCTGACCAGCCCAAGATCATCGGCCCTTATGTGCTTAACCCCAAATATTGATAGGGATCCACAGAGCACTGCTGGTCCTGAGCGGAAAATGCCACTGATCCAATCAGCAGCACTAGAAACACAAACTAGCTGACGGCCCTCTCTAAAACATAAAAGTGCAAAAGGAAAATGCTCTATTTTGATATAAGAGCATTTTATTATTGCGCTACTGCTTCCATACAACTGTGTTCAACCACTGAGGGTAAACGCATAGTTAAAGTAATCACCAGAATAGCAATGTAACACTGGGAGCTGAACACATCTGCTGAGCCAATGACAAGAGACATATGTATATAGCCACCAATCACCAGCTAGCTCCCAGAAGTGCTTTGCCTCATAACTGCGCACTCTCTCTGATCCATGAGGGTTTAATTTTGACTTTCACCCCCCTTTAGGAATCTAGAAACGAATGTAAGTTAAAGTGCACTCCCTATGTCATTCACAACAGAGATGCGTTATTAACCCTGTGTGCTGCCATGTAACACTGTTTACTTTCTATAGGGAGAGGCTGGCAGTCCCAGCAAGGTTTAATGAATCTTGGTCCTGTGTGGTGTCTCACAGCAGGGATCTCTTCTTCCTTTTATCTGTTTTTCCTCTGTCTCTCTCTCTGCTCCTCTATATCTCACAGGGTGATATTCAGTAACAGGACCTAGCAGCCTCTCCAGATCCCCACACTCCTATGTTACTGAACAGAGACCATTTACTAAGGAATAAAGAGGCACAATAGCTTTAGTGAATCAGCTGCATGGGGGAGACTGAGGAAGCTGAAGAGAGCTTTAGTGATGCTCACGTCTCACTCTCTCTATCACTATGAGTCTGTCTCACCCGCTCTCATCCTGTCCTCTTTCACTAAGTTCTGTGTCTCTCAATCTACCTCTCTCACCCCTCCCTTCAAATGTATAACTCGTTCTCATCTATAACTCATCTTCTCACCCTCTAGATGGGCTCCCTACTCATCAGATTCTACAGTTGTGCAAAACTGTACACTGATGTCATTCACTAAGATCTGGAGAGCTGCATGGGTCTCACCAGTTCCTGTGTTATTTTGTGGTTAGTGCAGATTCACTAACTCTCTCATCTCTTTATTCTGTAGCAGTAAATCTGCTGCTGATAATAACTATTGGAAGCAGGAGAGGTTGGTGAGAACTCTATTGGTAGGTTCACTAAATGCCCTTTACAGTCCCCATGTAATTTTATGAAGCCTATTCACTAATAAAGGGAGAGGTGTGAAGTTTAGTTATTAGATTCCTAAGAATAACATAGAAATTGGAGGGACTAGAGAGCCCTTCTCTGTGTTACTTTATCACTCAGAGTCTACTCTCTCCTATGCTCATGTCTTGTTCCTTGTTTTCTGTCTCTTTGTCTTACTGTTGCCCCCCCCCCCCCTTATGCTCCCCTCTCACCGATACTGTTCTGTATATGTCCTGGAGGCTCCATCCGTCTGACACGATGCCCCCTCCTCCCGGATCCTATGAACAGGAAGCAAATCTACCCACAATAGTTCTGCACTCACCAAATGTAACACTGGGGGCAGCAGAGAGAATAGGCACAATGCCAGCCTGGCACCCATACAGGCAGCTAGGTTGTTTTGTGTCTATTTCATTATTTTGTATCTTTACAAATCTTTGGGACTCTCATCTCTCACAATAAAATGTAGTCATTTTACATTTATTGCATGTGTACATGCATGTGTATATGTGTGGGTGTGCCTGCGTATGTGCGAATCTGTGTGTGTGTGCATGTTATGTGTGTGCCTGTGTACGTGTGTGTGTACATGGTATACGTGTGTGCATGTTGTATTGCTTGTTATGTGTGTCTGCCTGTTATGTGTGTCTGCTTGTGTACATGTGTGTGCCTGTGTATGTGTGTGCATGTTATGTGTTTGTACATGTTATGTGTGTGCCTGTGTACATGTGTGTGCATGTTATGTGTGTGTACATGGTATACGTGTGTGCATGTTGTATTGCTTGTTATGTGTGTCTGCTTGTGTACATGTGTGTGCCTGTGTATGTGTGTGCATGTTATGTGTTTGTACATGTGTGCATGATATGTGTGTGCCTGTGTACATGTGTGTGCTGTGTACATGTGTGTGCATGTTATGTGTGTGTACATGTTATACGTGTGTGCATGTTGTATTGCTTGTTATGTGTGTCTGCTTGTGTACATGTGTGTGCCAGTTATGTGTGTGTACATGTGTGTGCCAGTTATGTGTGTGTACATGTGTGCCTGTTATTTGTGTGTGCCTGTGTACATGTGTATGTTATGTGTGCATGCTTGTGCAGGTGTGTGCATGTTAAGTGTGTGTGTATGTTATGTGTGTGCATGTTGTTTCCTGTGTATGTGTGGGTGCATGTCATGTGTGTGCCTGTGTACATGTGCCTGTGCGAGTGTTTCCTGTGTACGTGTGTGTGCCTGTGTGCATATGCCTGTGCACATGTTGTTTCCTGCGTACGTGTGGGTGCATGTTATGTGTGTGTGTGTTCCTGTGTACATGTGTGCATGTTATGTGTGTGCCTGTGTGCATGTTGTTTCCTGTGTACGTGTGGGTGCATATTATGTGTGTGCCTGTGCACGTATTGTTTCCTGTGTACGTGTGGGTGCATGTTATGTGTGTGCCTGTGTACGTGTGCCTGTGAGCGTGTTGTTTCCTGTGTACGTGTGGGTGCATGTCATGTGCGTGCCTGTGTACATGTAGCTACATGTCATGTGTGTGCCTGTGTACGTGTGGCTGCATGTTATGTGTGTGCCTGTGCGCGTGTTGTTTCCTGTGTATGTGTGGGTGCATGTTATGTGTGTGCATGTTATGTGTGTGCCTGTTATGTGTGTGCCTGTGCGCGTGTTGTTTCCTGTGTACGTGTGGGTGCATATTATGTGTGTGCCTGTGCACGTGTTGTTTCCTGTGTACGTGTGGGTGCATGTTATGTGTGTGCCTGTGTACATGTAGCTACATGTCATGTGTGTGCCTGTGTACGTGTGGCTGCATGTTATGTGTGTGCCTGTGCGCGTGTTGTTTCCTGTGTACGTGTGGGTGCATGTTATGTGTGTGTGTGTGTGTTCCTGTGTACATGTGTGTGTGCCTGTGTATGTGTGTTACGTGTGCGTACGTGTGCATGTTTTGTGTGTGTTCCTGATAACATTGCACCCCAAAACAAGCGCATAAAATACTAGTAGTATAATTTAGCCATACTGATTAAGGGGATACTGAAGTTAAAATTACACTTTGATGATTCAGATAGAGCATATCATTTTTAAATTCACTTTTCTTATCAAAATTGACTTCTCTTTGGTACCTTTGTTGAAAAGAATATGTACATATCCTCAGCAGCACCAATGCACTACTAAGAGCTATCTGTTGATTGGTGGCTACACACGTCTCTTTTCATTCGCTCACTAGTTGTGCTTTGTTGCTCAGGAACTCATCTGAATTCATTAGCAGAGATTAAACACTTTGGCTTCTAGTTATCAAGCCGTCAACCTCAAATACGCTGGAATTCCGCAGCGTATTTGTGGCAAGGCTGATTTGCCTAATTTATCAAGCCCTGCTGCCCGGCATAAGTAGAATATAGTGACATAAGCTTTGATCCGCCGGACTCAGTCCGACACAGATTGATTCTTACGTCACTCCAGATGTTCCGAACACAAGTTCGGCACAATCTGACTACTTTTGATAGTTATCAAATGACTAGCAGGTACGCTCTGCACTTTTCCTGCCTAGCGTACCTAGTTTTCAATCCGCCGCCCTGGAGGCAGCGGATCCCATAGGAATCAATGGGAGTCTGACCATAGCGAAAGCTCATGTTCGCTGCTGCCCGACATCCCATTGATTCCTATGGGAAGTGTGTACACCTAACACCCTAACATGTACCTCGAGTAACACCCCTAATCTGCCCCCCCCTACACCGCCGCAACTAAATAAATGTATTACCCCCTAAACCGCCGCTCCCGAAGCCCACCGCCACTCTAATAAACTTATTAACCCCTAAACCGCCGCTCCCGGACCCCGCCGCCACCTACATAATACCTATTAACCCCTATCCTGCCCCCCCTATACCGCCGCCACCTATAATAAATTTATTAACCCCTATCCTGCTGATCCCGTACCCCGCCGCAACTAAATACATTGTTTAACCCCTATACCGCCGCTCCCGGACCCCGCTGCAACCTTTATTAAACTTATTAACCCCTAATCTGCCCCCCTACACCGTCGCCACCTATAATAAATTTATTAACCACTATCCTGCCCCCCCTATATCGCCGCCATCTATATTAAACTAATTAACCCCTAAACCAAGTCTAACCCCAATCCTAACACCCCCTAACTTAAATATTATTTTAATAAATCTAAATAAAATTACTATTATTAACTAAATTAAAGGGACAGTAAACCTTAAAAATAATGTTTTATAATTCTGCACATAGTGCAGAATTATATAACATTATTTAAGTGCTATAGTTCTAATAGCCTTTTTTCTCTTTAAATATGTAAAAATTACGGCGCTTTTACAGACCCGCTCTCTACTCTCTGCTGAGCGGGTCTGTAATATTTAGTCAGCGCATCGGGCCAGCTGTATAGTCACAGCCCGGCCCGACCGCGCCATAGCACTAAGTGCAGCTCACTCCTGCACTTAGTCTTATGGCGCGGTCGGGCCGGGCTGTGACTATACAGCTGGCCCGATGTGCTGACTAAATATTACAGACCCGCTCAGCAGAGAGCAGAGAGCGGGTCTGTAAAAGCGCCGTAATTTTTACATATTTAAAGAGAAAAAAGGCTATTAGAACTATAGCACTTAAATAATGTTATATAATTCTGCACTATGTGCAGAATTATATAACATTATTTTTAAGGTTTACTGTCCCTTTAATCCTATTTAAAACTAAATACTTACCTATAAAATAAACCCTAATATAGCTACAATATAACTAATAATTATATTGTAGCTATTTTAGGATTTATTTTTATTTTACAGGGAAATTTCAATTTATTTTAACTAGGCACAATAGCTTTTAAATAGTTATTAACTATGTAATAGCTACCTAGTTAAAATAAAGACAAATTTACCTGTAAAATAAAAACTAACCTAAGTTACAATTACACCTAACACTACACTATCATGAAATAAATTATTCCTATTTAAAACTAAATACTTACCTGTAAAATAAACCCTAAGATAGCTACAATGTAATTAATAATTACATTGTAGCTATCTTAGGATTTATATTTATTTTACAGGTAACTTTGTATTTATTTTAACTAGGTAGAATAGTTATTAAATAGTTATTAACTATTTAATAACTACCTAGCTAAAAGAAATACAAAATTACCTGTAAAATAAATCCTAACCTAAGTTACAATTAAACCTAACACTAAACTATCATTAAATAAATTAAATTAATTAACTACAAATACCTACAATTAAATACAATAAAATAAACTAACTAAAGTACAAAAAATAAAAAAAATAAGTTACAAAAAATAAAAAAATATTACAAGATTTTTAAGCTAATTACACCTAATCTAAGCCCCCTAATAAAATAACAAAGCCCCCCAAAATAAAAAAATGCCCTACCCTATTCTAAATTACGAAAGTTAACAGCACTATTACCTTACCAGCCCTTAAAAGGGCCTTTTGCGGGGCATGCCCCAAAGTATTCAGCTCTTTTGCATGTTAAAAAAAATACAACCCCCCAACATAAAAACCCACCACCCACATACCCCTACTCTAACCCAAACCCCCCTTAAATAAACCTAACACTACCCCCCTGAAGATCATCCTACCTTTAGCCGTCTTCAGCCAGCCGACCACCGATGGAACAGAAGAGGACATCCGCAGCTGCCGAAGTCTTCATCCAAGGGGCGCTGAAGAGGTCTTCCATCCGATAGAAGTCTTCATCCACCCGGCATCTTCAATCTTCATCCATCCGGAGCGGAGTGGAGCCATCTTCAAATCAGCCGACGCGGAGCCATCTTCATCCACCGATGCCTACTCGCCGAATTAATATTCCTTTAAGTGACGTCATCCAAGATGGCGTCCCTCGAATTCCGATTGGCTGATAGGATTTTATCAGCCAATCGGAATTAAGGTAGGAAAAAGGTAGGGCTCTCATTCTATTGGCTGTTCCGATCAGCCAATCGGATTGAACTTGAATCTGATTGGCTGATTGGATCAGCCAATCAGATTTTTCCTACCTTAATTCCGATGGCTCCGCGTCGGCTGATTTGAAGATGGCTCCACTCCGCTCCGGATGGATGAAGATTGAAGATGCCGGGTGGATGAAGACTTCTATCGGATGGAAGACCTCTTCAGCGCCCCTTGGATGAAGACTTCGTCTGCTGCGGCTGTCCTCTTCTGTTCCATCAGTGGTCGGCTGGCTGAAGGCGGCTAAAGGTAGGATGATCTTCAGGGGGTAGTGTTAGGTTTATTTAAGGGGGATTTGGGTTAGAGTAGGGGTATGTGGGTGGTGGGTTTTAATGTTGGGGGGGTTGTATTTTTTTTAACATGCAAAAGAGCCGAATACTTTGGGGCATGCCCCGCAAAAGGCCCTTATAAGGGCTGGTAAGGTAATAGAGCTGTTAACTTTCGTAATTTAGAATAGGGTAGGGCATTTTTTTATTTTGGGGGGCTTTGTAATTTTATTAGGGGGCTTAGATTAGGTGTAATTAGCGTAAAAATCTTGTAATATTTTTTTATTTTTTGTAACTTATTTTTTTTTATTTTTTGTAACTTAGTTTTTTTATTTTTTGTACTTTAGTTAGTTTATTTAATTGTATTAAATTGTAGGTATTTGTAGATAATTAATTTAATTTATTTAATGATAGTGTAGTGTTAGGTTTAATTGTAACTTAGGTTAGGATTTATTTTACAGGTAATTTTGTATTTCTTTTAGCTAGGTAGTTATTAAATAGTTAATAACTATTTAATAACTATTCTACCTAGTTAAAATAAATACAAAGTTACCTGTAAAATAAATATAAATCCTAAAATAGCTACAATGTAATTATTAATTACATTGTAGCTATCTTAGGGTTTATTTTACAGGTAAGTATTTAGCTTTAAATAGGAATAATTTAGTTAATGATAGTGTAGTGTTAGGTGTAACTTAGGTTAGTTTTTATTTTACAGGTAAATTTGTCTTTATTTTAACTAGGTAGCTATTAAATAGTTAATAACTATTTAATAGCTATTGTGCCTAGTTAAAATAAATTCAAATTTGCCTGTAAAATAAAAATAAATCCTAAAATAGCTACAATATAATTATTAGTAATATTGTAGCTATATTAGGGTTTATTTTATAGGTAAGTATTTAGTTTTAAATAGGAATAACTAATTTAATAAGAGTGATATTTATTTAGATTTATTTAATTAATATTTCAGTTAGGGGGGTGTTAGGGTTAGGGTTAGACTTAGGTTTAGGGGTTAATAATTTTATTATAGGTTGCGGCGATATAGGGGGGGCAGGATAGGGGTTAATAAATTTATTATAGGTGGCGACGGTGTAGGGGGGGGCAGATTAGGGGTTAATAAGTTTAATATAGGTGGCAGTGGGGTCCGGGAGCGGCGGTTTAGGGGTTAAACAATTTATTTAGTTGCGGCGGGGTATGGGATCGGCAGGATAGGGGTTAATAAATTTATTATAGGTGGCGGTGGTATAGGGGGGGCAGGATAGGGGTTAATAGGTATTATGTAGGTGGCGGCGGGGTCCGGGAGCGGCGGTTTAGGGGTTAATCAGTTTATTAGAGTGGCGGTGGGCTCCGGGAGCGGCGGTTTAGGGGTTAATACATTTATTATAGTTGCGGCGGGGTCTAGGAGCGGCGGTTTAGGGGTTAATAACTTTATTTAGTTGTGGGGGGCTCCGGGGGCGGCGGTATAGGGGGTAGAACAGTATAGTATAGTGTGGGTGCTTAGTGACAGCTTATCAATAAAGCTGTGAAAAAGTATTGTGCCTAGTTAAAATAAATTCAAATTTGCCTGTAAAATAAAAATAAATCCTAAAATAGCTACAATATAATTATTAGTAATATTGTAGCTATATTAGGGTTTATTTTATAGGTAAGTATTTAGTTTTAAATAGGAATAACTAATTTAATAAGAGTGATATTTATTTAGATTTATTTAATTAATATTTCAGTTAGGGGGGTGTTAGGGTTAGGGTTAGACTTAGGTTTAGGGGTTAATAATTTTATTATAGGTTGCGGCGGTATAGGGGGGGCAGGATAGGGGTTAATAAATTTATTATAGGTGGCGACGGTGTAGGGGGGGGGGCAGATTAGGGGTTAATAAGTTTAATATAGGTGGCAGCGGGGTCCGGGAGTGGCGGTTTAGGGGTTAAACAATTTATTTAGTTGCGGCGGGGTATGGGATCGGCAGGATAGGGGTTAATAAATTTATTATAGGTGGCGGTGGTATAGGGGGGGCAGGATAGGGGTTAATAGGTATTATGTAGGTGGCGGCGGGGTCCGGGAGCGGCGGTTTAGGGGTTAATCAGTTTATTAGAGTGGCGGTGGGCTCCGGGAGCGGCGGTTTAGGGGTTAATACATTTATTATAGTTGCGGCGGGGTCTAGGAGCGGCGGTTTAGGGGTTAATAACTTTATTTAGTTGTGGGGGGCTCCGGGGGCGGCGGTATAGGGGGTAGAAAAGTATAGTATAGTGTGGGTGCTTAGTGACAGCTTATCAATAAAGCTGTGAAAAAGCCGAAGAGCAGCGAGATCGGATGAGTGATAACTATCACAGTTCGCTGCTCATCGCCCCGTACTTGGTGCGCGGCTTTTTGACAGCTTTTTTGATAACTTTGGCGAGCTTATTCAGGTCCGCGGCAGCGATGGTAGGCAAGCTTAGGCGGGCGTATTGGGCCTGCGAATGCAGGTAAGTAGACATGTTGATAAGTAGAGGCCTTTGTGCCAGCAATAGTGTAATAATACAATTGCTCTATTTTTGCACTGTTATAGCCTTTAATGCAGGTTAATTTGTTAACCTCATAAATAAAAAGAGAAGCGCTCAACCTGGAAACGAACAATAGCATAATAGCTTGTTCTATGGCTAGTTACCACCCAAGAAGCAGTCTCTTTTTGCTCAACATGTGCCTTTCACAGAGAAGAACTTTCTTGAAGCATATCAGTCTGATCCTGACTTCACAGTGCAGTCCAGCCCCAAAATACCAGGCAATCCCTCTCAGAACGAGAGAAACAGCAAAACCCCAGACGTACGTTTCGGCCTATTGTAGGTCTCGTCAGTGACGTGCAGCCATATCCCTCTAGGCACACTTAGCAACGGGTCTGCATCTGGATTCCCGCATCACACTTAGGGAGACTTCCCCAAATGTCATAATTTGCATAAATAAAAAGAGAGAAGTGCTCAACCTGGGAATGAACAATAGCATAATAGCTTGTTCTATGGCTAGTTACCACCCTAGAAGCAGCTTCCTTTTGCTCAACATGTGCCTTACCAAAATAAGCAAGCAAGGGTTAAATTATTAACCCTTTAGCATCGGTATAGCAGGACACTACAGTGCACCATAGTTTATATAGATGTTACACAGTCTGACATTAAACAGTGGTATTTCCTCAATATGTTTAACCTGCTGACTGCTGTTCTGGGGCTGCTGGAATGGAGAACAATATATGTAGATCGCTTTTTTTCAAATCTGTCTTCAGACCTCCCTAACAGGTCACATTTTGTGTATATCTGATCTGGAGCACAGGTGAAATAATAAGCTTATTAGTAATCATGGTTATTTTACCTGCTCTTATCCAGGCTTATCCTTAAAATCTGGCCTGGTGGGGATATACTGAGGATTTGTTTTTTTATTTTATATTTTGCTAAAATACTATTGAAGGTTTACAAATAGGTGGCATTTTATAAGGTAAATATTCCTTTATGATCTGTGATGCAGCAGTGATTGTGGACAGTAGGTTAATAGACCCACTGAAATAATGTATATACCTCTTGTGCTATCATGACACAAATTATTGTAAAAGTGTCTCTCGGAACCCCTTTGTTCATAAGTAGCAGACATACATGGCTTTGCCATTGTATTTTGGTAATTACATTGCACCACACTTCTATTATTCCCGGCAGTAAAGGGGTTAATCAGGTTGCTTATTTTTAGCGGTAGTGTAGAGATTACCCTCCTACCTGACACCTCCCACCCCTGATCCCTACTTGATCCCTCCCAAACATCTGTCTTCCCTCCCTCACCCCCACTGGTCACCACCATCTTAAGTACTGGCAGACAGACTGTCAGTATGCTTTTTTTTAACATAAATATTAGATTTTTTTTCCAGCTGTGTAGTAATCCTCCTCTACCCCCCAGCCCCTGACCCCCCCCCCCCCCCCCCAAATAGCTCTCTAACCCTCCCCCTCCCACTAATTCTATCTAACCCCAGAATAGCTACTCACGGTTCCTGAAGTCCGGTTCCTGAAATCCTATTGACTGTTTATATCAGAGCTAAGAGATGCCTGAGGAAACAGTTAGCTGAGCTGAGAAACGCGTTGCAATCTGTTACAAAATATTTATATACCTTGGGTCACATCAATACCCATAGGTTTTTATATTACCTGTTTTAATAAAATATATTTTGGATTATATGGAAGCCTGAGCGTGAATCATCATTTCTAGCACTTGGTATCCTGTGTGACTACATAAGGAGTTTTTTTGCCTAACATTGGATTAACCTATACAGAAGGATTTATCTAGACATTCTAGACTGGAGGTCCAATACCTATAAAGGACTCAGATAAATCATATTGCATTTTTTTATTTTTTGTTGTCCATATCTTTGTACCATTGTTCATAACGGTCAATATCTATATATATATCTATCTATCTATCTATATATATATATATATATATATATATATATATATATATATATATATATATATATATATATATATAACATTATTTTATATGATTAGATATACTGGTTGATATAGTTCTATTATATAGATTACTTTTATATAGCGCTCCCTAGAGTTGGGCATGTACGTGTCTTCAACAGGTTTTGGTGAAATCCTATTGGCTGTTCAAATCAGCCAATAGGATATGAGCTACTGAAATCCTATTGGCTGTTCCAGGGGCGTAACTAGAAACCACAGGGCCCAGGTGCAAGAATCTAAGAAGCCCCCACCCACCCACCCACCAAAACAATGTGAATTTGATACATTTTTTTTTTTCAACATAATAATGTCAACATTAAACTTTCATATTGTTGATAGAGCATGCAATTTTAAACACATTTCTAATTTGATTTGTTCTCTTGGTATCCTTTATTGAAAAGGCTCAGAAGCAAGAAGAAACTATGTGCTGATTGGTGGCTGAGCATATATGCCTATCGTCATTGGCTCACCCAATGTGTTCATCAAGCTCATAGTAGTGCATTGCTGCTCCTTAAACAAAGGATACAAAGAGAAAGAAGCACATTTGATAATATAAGTATAGTTTAAAATTGTATGCACTGTCTGAATAGAGAAAGAAGAAAACATGGGTTTCATGTCCCTTTACTTTATAGCCTTTATGTCATATTTATATGTGTAAGCTATGTACAGATGTAATCATTCCTAAAAACATCTTTCTATTTGGTGTAAACAGTTCAAGGAAGGAGTCTTAACCACATTAATCACATAATAGTGCTACCCCCTGTAATGTTATCTTGCAATAAATACACAAGGCACTAAACATAAACAACCATATAGATATCTAATAGATAGATAGATAGATAGATAGATAGATATAAATAGATAGATATAAATAGATAGATATATAGATATAAATAGATAGATAGATATAAATAGATAGATAGATATAAATAGATACATAGATATAAATAGATAGATAGATATAAATAGATAGATAGATAGATATAAATAGATAGATAGATATAAATAGATAGATAGATATAAATAGATAGATAGATAGATAGATAGATAGATATAAATAGATAGATATAAATAGATAGATATAAATAGATAGATAGATATAAATAGATAGATAGATAGATAGATATAAATAGATAGATATAAATAGATAGATATAAATAGATAGATATAAATAGATAGATAGATATCTCATTGAAACCTAATTTTTGTTTTCTTGATTTAGATACAGCACACAATTAAAAAGTTTCTATTTTACTTTGATGATCAAATTGACTTCATTCTCTTGCTTCCTTTGTTAAAAAAAGCAGGTTAGTAGGCTGAGGAGTGTGCACGTGTCTGCAGAACAATATGGCAGCAGTTTTGCAAGAACGTGATAAAATTGCAGGAACACTAAATGGCATTCTTGCAATGCGGTGCTCAGTACACATAACCTACCTAGGTATACTCATCAACAAAGAATACCATGAGAACAAAGTACATTTGATAATAGTAGCAAATTGGAAACCTTTTAAAATGAGTATGCTCTTTCTGAGTCACAAAATAAAAAAAATAGGTTCAATAAATGTAGGCCCTAAATATAGAAAAATGTCCACTCATTGGACCTTAGGGATCATTACAATAACTATGAGTCTTATTGTGGCCTAATCACAATTATGCCCCAAATTCTGCCTGCTGTGATGTATTTAGTTTATGTCCCTGCTTTTCAACAAAAGATACTAAAGGAATGAAGAAAATGTGATGATAGATGTAATTGCCAAAGTTGTTTAAGACTGCATGCCCTAGCTGAAGGAATTTGTTGTGGTTCTATGTCCCTTTAAGCTCATATTTACCTCATGTACTTCTCACAGCTGTAAAGGGACAGTAAAGTCACATTTATAGAACATGCAATATTAAGCATACCTAGGTAGGTTTAGAAGCATCAATGCACTACTGGGAGATAGCTGCTGATTGCTGGCTACACATATATTCCTCTTGTCATTGGCTCACCAGATGTGTTCAGCTAGCTCCCAGTAGTGCATTGCTGCTTCTTTAACAAAGGATACCAAGAGAATGAAGCAATTTGATAGCAGAAGTAAATTTGAAAGTTATTTAAAACTGTATGCTGTATCTGAATTATAAAAGAAAAAAAACAGTTGGGTTTCATATCTCTTTAACAAATATAATATTGCAAGAGCATAGCGCTGAAAAGATGTGTTATAGATCATAGAATATGCTGCGTATACTTGTAGTTGGTTTGTGTGTTATAGAACATAGAATATGCTGCGTATACTTGTAGTTGGTTTGTGTGTTATAGACACAGAATATGCTGCGTATACTTGTAGTTGGTTTGTGTGTTATAGACATAGAATATGCTGCGTATACTTGTAGTTGGTTTGTGTATTATAGAACATAGAATATGCTGCGTATACTTGTAGTTGGTTTGTGTGTTATAGAACATAGAATATGCTGCGTATACTTGTAGTTGGTTTGTGTGTTATAGATCATAGAATATGCTGCGTATACTTGTAGTTGGTTTGTGTGTTATAGAACATAGAATATGCTGCGTATACTTGTAGTTGGTTTGTGTGTTATAGACACAGAATATGCTGCGTATACTTGTAGTTGGTTTGTGTGTTATAGAACATAGAATATGCTGCGTATACTTGTAGTTGGTTTGTGTGTTATAGAACATAGAATATGCTGCGTATACTTGTAGTTGGTTTGTGTGTTATAGAACATAGAATATGCTGCGTATACTTGTAGTTGGTTTGTGTGTTATAGAACATAGAATATGCTGCGTATACTTGTAGTTGGTTTGTGTGTTATAGATCATAGAATATGCTGCGTATACTTGTAGTTGGTTTGTGTGTTATAGAACATAGAATATGCTGCGTATACTTGTAGTTGGTTTGTGTGTTATAGACATAGAATATGCTGCGTATACTTGTAGTTGGTTTGTGTGTTATAGAACATAGAATATGCTGCGTATACTTGTAGTTGGTTTGTGTGTTATAGAACATAGAATATGCTGCGTATACTTGTAGTTGGTTTGTGTGTTATAGACATAGAATATGCTGCATATACTTGTAGTTGGTTTGTGTATTATAGAACATAGAATATGATGCGTATACTTGTAGTTGGTTTGTGTATTATAGAACATAGAATATGCTGCGTATACTTGTAGTTGGTTTGTGTGTTATAGAACATAGAATATGCTGCGTATACTTGTAGTTGGTTTGTGTGTTATAGACATAGAATATGCTGCGTATACTTGTAGTTGGTTTGTGTGTTATAGACATAGAATATGCTGCATATACTTGTAGTTGGTTTGTGTATTATAGAACATAGAATATGCTGCGTATACTTGTAGTTGGTTTGTGTGTTATAGAACATAGAATATGCTGCGTATACTTGTAGTTGGTTTGTGTGTTATAGACATAGAATATGCTGCATATACTTGTAGTTGGTTTGTGTATTATAGAACATAGAATATGCTGCGTATACTTGTAGTTGGTTTGTGTATTATAGAACATAGAATATGCTGCGTATACTTGTAGTTGGTTTGTGTGTTATAGAACATAGAATATGCTGCGTATACTTGTAGTTGGTTTGTGTGTTATAGACATAGAATATGCTGCATATACTTGTAGTTGGTTTGTGTGTTATAGACATAGAATATGCTGCGTATACTTGTAGTTGGTTTGTGTATTATAGAACATAGAATATGCTGCGTATACTTGTAGTTGGTTTGTGTGTTATAGAACATAGAATATGCTGCGTATACTTGTAGTTGGTTTGTGTGTTATAGAACATAGAATATGCTGCGTATACTTGTAGTTGGTTTGTGTGTTATAGACATAGAATATGCTGCGTATACTTGTAGTTGGTTTGTGTGTTATAGAACATAGAATATGCTGCGTATACTTGTAGTTGGTTTGTGTGTTATAGAACATAGAATATGCTGCGTATACTTGTAGTTGGTTTGTGTGTTATAGACATAGAATATGCTGCGTATACATGTAGTTGGTTTGTGTGTTATAGAACATAGAATATGCTGCGTATACTTGTAGTTGGTTTGTGTGTTATAGACATAGAATATGCTGCGTATACTTGTAGTTGGTTTGTGTGTTATAGAACATAGAATATGCTGTGTATACTTGTAGTTGGTTTGTGTGTTATAGAACATAGAATATGCTGCGTATACTTGTAGTTGGTTTGTGTGTTATAGAACATAGAATATGCTGCGTATACTTGTAGTTGGTTTGTGTGTTATAGACATAGAATATGCTGCGTATACTTGTAGTTGGTTTGTGTGTTATAGAACATAGAATATGCTGCGTATACTTGTAGTTGGTTTGTGTGTTATAGAACATAGAATATGCTGCGTATACTTGTAGTTGGTTTGTGTGTTATAGACATAGAATATGCTGCGTATACATGTAGTTGGTTTGTGTGTTATAGAACATAGAATATGCTGCGTATACTTGTAGTTGGTTTGTGTGTTATAGACATAGAATATGCTGCGTATACTTGTAGTTGGTTTGTGTGTTATAGAACATAGAATATGCTGTGTATACTTGTAGTTGGTTTGTGTGTTATAGACATAGAATATGCTGTGTATACTTGTAGTTGGTTTGTGTGTTATAAACATAGAATACGCTACCCTGTGTATACTTGTAGTTAATCTGTCAAATACAGAGGCAGACTGAGCATTCGGGCAGTAGGACCTGTCGAGGACCCAGCTTTTCAACAAGAAAACCAAAAAAGTGTTCAACAAATCTGTCTCTGTTTCCTATATAAAGTGCACTATGGAGCTGACTGCTGCTCCCCCCCCCCCCCATATGAATAGTACTGTTCTTTATGTCCCTTTAATTACAGTAAAAGTTGTTACTGAAACAGTTAATGCAAATTAATCCCTGGTTTATAAACTCTAAATTATACAATATAAAAAAAGAATTACTTTAATGTCCTTTTATTAGTATAGTATGCCAAGACTTTTCACTTCCATGTCCCTTTAATGAATGCAGCTGTTCTATTGGCTAACATAAAATTCCAGCAGATCCTTACCAGTCCCTATGTCCATAACTGCTAGTGCTTTTTGTGTTTCCTATACATTGTTTGATCTGATGGGGTTAACAAGATCTGTTCTAAAATAATGTTACTAGACTACTGTATTTGTACATTGTGTACCAATAGAGTGTGCAACCTCTCAGTGTGCTCTGCACTGTACAGTTAGGCACACGGAGACTGATGTCATTTTACTACACAGCACCAAACTGCTCCTAATGGAAACTGGCAGGATCTGCAGTAAAAAAAACAGAAAACAACAACTGCCTGAAACTGACTATATAGCTACTCACAACTATAATATAAACCTAGGGCTGGTTATTTGCAAGGGGTCAGGTCTTACACAACAGCCACCTTTCCAAAGTCCTAACAAAGATTTATAACAAAGCAGCAACCAATTTCTTCACAGTCGTTTTACTAATGACATAATCATTTTTTCGTTTTAGGGGTTACAGCACAGACAGAACCACTGCTTTTGCTCTGATGATAAATCATCGTTTGCTTACCTACTTATTCAGTTAAAGCAGGAATCAGCACAGAATGAGTTTGCCGCAAACACTTGGCTACCAGGAGGGGCTACCTGTGGAGTTACCTGGGTTGCCTGTGGCAGCCAATTAGTTAATACTCACATTAATATCAGCTGTGCTGCAGAGTTATGGGGTTGCACCGACACAATGACCGAGTAGATAGCTCCTAGGTTTAGCAATGCAATGTGCACTGACTTACCTATTCCTAAGTTCTATTCACTGTCTTACTAGGCTTTAACTGCGGCAGTGCAACTCGATGCGTTCACACAGACAGCTCCTGCCTCCTTCTTTCCCGCTCAGCAGCAAATGTTTTAGAGCTTTGCCATGGTAACCCGCAGCAGCGTTCTGATTTAAAACTGTTAGTGTGCAGCCCCCGCAGCCGCTAAAAACAATTCTGAAAACAAAAAAAAAAGTTTGTTGAAAAAAAAATTCTGCATGCGACCAGGCCCGGCAGGTCCAACCCTCAGGGGGCCCCAGCTTCAGCAAAAGAAACTTTTTTTTTTCAACAAACTTTTTTTTTGTTTTCATAATTGTTTTTAGCGGCTCTGGGGGCTGCGCACTAACAGTTTTAAATCAGAACGTTGCCGTGGGTTACCATGGCAACGCTCTAAAACATTTGCTCCTGAGCGGGAAAGAAGGAGGCAGGAGCTGTCTGTGGGAACGCAGCCAGTTACGCTGCCGCAGTTAAAGCCTAGTAAAACAGTGAATGGAACTTAGGAATAGGTAAGTCAGTGCACATTGCATTGCTAAACCTAGGAGCTATCTACTCGGTCATTGTGACAGTGCAACCCCATAACTCCGCAGCACAGCTGATATTAATGTGAGTGTTAATGCAAGTGTTAACTAATTGGCTGCCACAGGCAACCCAGGTAACCCTTCCTGGTAGCCATCATGAGGTGGCGGATGGTCTCCTGAGGGATCTCCTCCCAGACCTGGACTAAAGCATCTGCCAACTCCTGGACAGTCTGTGGTGCAACGTGACGTTGGTGGATGGAGCGAGACATGATGTCCCAGATGTGCTCAATTGGATTCAGGTCTGGGGAACGGGCGGGCCAGTCCATAGCATCAATGCCTTCGTCTTGCAGGAACTGCTGACACACTCCAGCCACATGAGGTCTAGCATTGTCTTGCATTAGGAGGAACCCAGGGCCAACCGCACCAGCATATGGTCTCACAAGGGGCAGTCAGGCTACCTCTGGAGAGCACATGGTGGGCTGTGCGGCCCCCCAAAGAAATGCCACCCCACACCATTACTGACCCACTGCCAAACCGGTCATGCTGGAGGATGTTGCAGGCAGCAGAACGTTCTCCACGGCGTCTCCAGACTCTGTCATGGCTGTCACATGTGCTCAGTGTGAACCTGCTTTCATCTGTGAATAGCACAGGGCGCCAGTGGTGAATTTTCCAATCTTGGTGTTCTCTGGCAAATAACAAATCAGCAGGCTCAGCACCAATCTGCACATAGGGGGTGCACGTTCCAAAGGTCCTGCCAAGTACCTTAAAACAGAAGTGTAAATCCAAAGTAGGAACAGCACCACAATGAGAGCAATTCAAAATTTTCTTTTATTGGGACATCAGAAGATACAACAATACGACGTTTTGGTCTAACTGACCTTACCTTTTACCTTTTTGATAGAATTGTCCCAATCTTTCTAAATGTTTTTCCAATTGCTGCTCTTGACATTAATTTATTAGGTTGTGATGCTTTGTATATAATCTGCTTATGTTTTTATATATACACCTATTGTATAAAATCTATTTGTATTGTTTCTTTAGGTTACTGACAAATAGAAGTGATGGCCTTTTCTACCACTAGATGGAGTTGTGAACTTTTCAGCTAATCAGTGCTAATGTCAAATGTACACCTGTAAAGGTAATAGTCTCCTCCCTATTTTGGTATAAAAGTGATGTGGTTTGGGCCTTGTTTTATCTCACATGATTAAGGTCAGTTAGACCGAAACTTTGTGTTGTTGTATCTTCTGATGTCCCAATAAAAGAAAAATTTGAATTGCTCTCATCGTGGTGCCGTTCTCTGGCAAATGCCAAATGTCCTGCACGGTGTTGGGCTGTAAGCACAACCCCCACCTGTGGACATCAGGCCCTCATACCACCCTCATGGAGTCTGTTTCTGACCGTTTGAGCAGACACATGCACATTTGTGGCCTGCTGGAGGTCATTTTGCAGGGCTCTGTCAGTGCTCCTCCTGTTCCTCCTTGCACAAAGGCAGAGTAGTGGTCCTGCT
>NC_069499.1:1555242413-1555294913 GCF_027579735.1 Bombina bombina | reverse complement strand
CATATATATACATACACACACATATATATACATACACACACATATATACTGTAACAGGAACACTTTTAACCACGGTCTTCTAGGGCACAAATGCAGCACAGGACAGTCCACTGTAGTTTAAAAGGCTTTATTTTTCACAGCAATAACAAACAGGCAGTTCATTTTCAAAAGAGGGAAATCCTTCCTCTGCAGCAAAGTTAAGTACTTTTAAATGTGTCCCAGCACTTCACAGCATTCCACAAGTGCTTTGTAAAAATAATGTCCTTTAACAGTTCACAGGAACAAAAGTCTTTTACACAGTGTAACAAACACACACACCAGCTTCTGTAGCTGTGTAACTCTCTCTCAAGGCCTAAGTGAGGCTGCTATTTAAACCCTCACAACTTCTAATTAGCCACACCTGTGATTAGCTGCTGGACAGCTTCACAGCTGTCTGGGATAATGGCCCACCCTCTCTCCAATTATCCCAAACCCCAGGGACCCAGAACACAGTTTATCAACTGCCTAATCAAATACACACTCTTTCTCCCTGGGGTTTTAACTGAAAGGAGAAATAGCATGTACAATGCTTGGTCTTAAATATCTTCCATTTATAACCAGGCCTGGTCTGTCACATATCCTCCCCCCCAGCTCACACCCAGTGGGTTGAGCGACCATGGACATCAATGAATGTACCCGAGACAAACCATCAGCATTGCCCTGCAAAAGACCAGCCCTGTGCTCAACAGTAAAATTGAAGGGTTGCAAGCTAAGAAACCACCTAGTAACCCTTGAATTTGTTTCCTTATTCTGACTCATCCATGTGAGAGGAGCATGATCTGTTATTAATTTAAATTTTCTTCCCAACAGATAGTACCTAAGGGTCTCTAAAGCCCACTTAATGGCAAGGCATTCTTTCTCCACTATAGAATAGTTCTTTTCCTGTGCAATAAGTTTTTTGCTTAGGAAAAGGACAGGATGCTCTTCTCCCTGACACTCCTGCGAGAGAACTGCTCCTAAACCAACATCAGAGGCATCTGTCTGTACAATAAAATCGTTAGCGAAATTGGGGGTTACCAAAACTGGATGGGCACAAAGGGCATCTTTCAAATGCTTAAAAGCTTGTTCTGCTTCTGGGGACCATTTTGTCATAATTGGGGCCCTTGCTTTTGTGAGATCTGTCAAGGGTGCCGCAATTGTAGCGAAATTCGGGATAAACCTTCTATAATAACTAGTTATCCCAATAAATGCTCTTACTTGTTTTTTAGTTAGAGGCTGTGGCCAGTTCTGTATGGCCTCTACTTTTTTTTTCTTAGGTTTAACTAATCCTCTACCAATAGTATAACCCAAGTACTTAGCTTCCTGTAAACCAACAGTACATTTTGCAGGATTGGCAGTTAACCCAGCGGACCGTATTGCATCAAGTACTGCTTGAACTTTTGGAAGATGGGATTCCCAATCTGTACTATAAATTATAACATCAACCAAATATGCTGCCGCATAACGAACATGGGGTTTCAGAATTCTATCCATCATCCTCTGGAATGTTGCCGGGGCCCCATGTAAACCAAATGGCAACACCGTATACTGAAATAAGCCCTCTGGGGTTGAAAAAGCTGTCTTTTCCTTTGCTTGACTAGTGAGAGGCACCTGCCAATACCCTTTAGTTAAATCAATTGTAGTGAGATAATGTGCTTTTCCTAGCCTTTCTATCAACTCATCTACTCTAGGCATTGGGTAGGTGTCAAATTTGGAAACACAATTAAGCTTACGAAAGTCATTACAGAACCTTAATGAACCATCCGGCTTTGGAACAAGCACGATTGGACTGTTCCACTCACTTTGTGATTCCTCAATTACCCCAAGCTTTAACATTTTTTCTACCTCCAGTTTAATAGCCTTTCAACGAGCCTCAGGGACCCTATAGGGTTTAAGGCAGACCTTCTTCCCTGGTTCTGTTATTATGTCATGCTTAATAACATTAGTTTTTCCCGGTACCACAGAAAATACCTCTTTGTTTATTCTAATAAAATCCTTGACCTCTTGCTTCTGATGTACAGATAGGGTTTCCGATATATTTACCTCTGGTTCAGTGACAGGGAGTTCTGTAGGTTTTAAGGCAACTAAAACTGCCCTATCTTTCCAAGGTTTTAACAGATTTATATGATATATTTGCTCAGGTTTCCTTCTCCCTGGCTGACTTACTTTGTAATTAACATCACCCACTTTCTCAATTATCTCATATGGGCCCTGCCAAGTAGCCAAGAATTTATTTTCAACTGTAGGGACCAGAACTAACACCCTATCCCTAGGTTGAAACACCTTGGCTCTAGCATTACGGTTGTAGCTGTACTTTTGTGCTTCCTGTGCTTTTCCCATATGTTCCCTTACAATGGGCATGACAGCTTCCATACGATCCTGCATTTTGGAAATATGTTCAATAATACTTTGATAAGGTGTTGTCTCTTGCTCCCAAGTCTCTTTAACTATATCTAGTAATCCCCTGGGATGCTGCCCATATAACAGTTCAAATGGGGAAAAACCTGTAGAAGCCTGGGGAACCTCCCTGATAGAGAACATTAAATAGGGTAACAGAAGGTCCCAATTTCTCCCATCTGTGTCAATTACCTTTCTTAGCATACTTTTGAGAGTTTTGTTAAACCTTTCTACTAAACCATCAGTCTGAGGGTGATATACTGAGGTCCTTAGTTGTTTTATGCCAAACAACTTACACAATTCTTTTGTAACCCTGGACATAAATGGAGTTCCTTGGTCTGTCAAAATTTCCTTAGGTATCCCGACCCTGCTAAACATTAGCATGAGTTCTTTTGCTATGGACTTTGCAGAGCTGTTACGAAGGGGAACTGCCTCAGGATAGCGTGTAGCATAATCAAGGATTACCAGTATATACTGATGTCCTCTAGCAGATTTAACCAGTGGACCCACCAAGTCCATAGCAATTCTTTCAAAAGGCACATCAATTATAGGCAAGGGCACTAAAGGGTTACGAAAATCTTTAGCAGGAGCTGTAAGTTGACACTTAGGGCATGAAGCACAATAATCCTTGATGGCTACAAATATCCCTGGCCAATAAAACCTTCTAAGAACTCTCTCTTTGGTTTTCTCAACTTCCAAATGCCCCCCTAGAATGTGGTTATGTGCAAGATTTAATACAGTGTTTCTAAAAGTCTGGGGCACCAAAAGTTGTTTAACAATGTCTGTTCCTTTCTTCTCTACACGATATACCAAATCATTAACTGCTTCAAAATAAGGATAGGGTAATACATTTCCTGGCTGTGTCACAACATCATTTATAACCCTGATATTATTTCTTGCCTCTACCAATGTTGGATCCTCCCATTGGGCTTTTTTAAAATTACCAGGGCCACCAACCAGATTTATCAAATCATCAATATTTTTCGAGCTAGTACTTGGTACTTCATTACTCTGAGAAGGTCGATCACCTACTAATACAGGCATAGGGCAATAAATCTTATTTTTCTCGTTTTCAATGGAACCCCCTTCAAAATCAGTTTCAGACAAAGGAAATACATAAATATCAGAAGTTTGACATATTTCTGGAGATTCCCATAACTCCAGAAATTTTGGAAAATCTCTCCCTATCACGACCTCATGGGCTAAATTTGGTACTACACCCACACAATATTTTAATTTACCACACTGAGTCTCAATCTCCACCTCAGCTGTAGGATATTCCCGTTTATCTCCATGAACACAGATAATTCCCATTTTTTCCCCATAATCTAATACTGCATCTGGTACTAAAGATTTAGCCACTAGTGTGACCATACTTCCTGAATCAAGCAAAGCCCTAGACACTTTACCATTAACCGTCACAGTACACCAATGGGAATCATTAACAGAGCTGTTGCTATTAGACAATAGTGAATGTGCAACATTACAGTCCATAAATTCATCTTTATCACAGTCTCTAGCAATATGCCCAACCTCATTATATTTAAAACATCTTACAGGTTGGTTATATTTAAATGTTTCCTTAATTCCTGGGGAAATGTCTCTGGTGTTTTGCCTATACACCTGCTGCTCTCTTATCCCCTTTATCCCCTGAACAATCTTACCAGTTCTTGTAGAGCTCTGGGACTTGGGATTGTGGGGCTGATCCATTGAAGATTGTTGCAAAACTTCTCCTGAAGCTATAAATCTTTCGACCAATACAATCAACTGATCCGCTGTTTGAGGATCACCTTGATTAACCCACCACCGCAGGGAAGCAGGTAATCCACGCTGAAACCGGTCCATCACCAGTAGTTCCACTATTTTGGTAGACGAATTAACCTCTGGTTGCAGCCACTTCCTGGCAAGGTGTATAAGGTCGAACATCTGGGATCTTGCAGCATTATGAGATGAAAACATCCAGGAATGGAATCTTTGTGCACGGACTGCCGAAGTCAGTCCCAGGCGTGCAAGGATTTCTGCTTTCAATTTCTCATAGTCACTGGCTTGTGCTGGCTCTAAATCAAAGTAGGCCTTCTGAGGTTCACCACTAAGAAATGGCGCAAGTATACTCGCCCACTCAACAGTCGGCCATTTTTCTCTTTCTGCTGTGCGTTCAAATGCCAAAAGATACGCCTCAACATCATCAGCTGCTGTCATTTTTTGAAGATAATGACTAGCCCTTATTACTCTGGAACCTTGGCTGCCACCAACATATTCAGAGTTCAGTTTTTCTGATATGGCTTGAACCTCTCGTTGCAAAGTTTGTGTAGCACTTTGTTGCTCTTCCCGGGTCTTCCTGAATGTCTCAGCTTGCACAGCAGCCATCTGTTGTATCAACAATTCAGTGTTCTCCTTTTGTGATTTAACCAGCAGCATAGCACTCTCTGACTGGGCCAAGACCAACCGTTGCAGTGCTGCACTATTTTCAGCAGCTTTTCTGTTAGTCTCCTGCTGTATAGCATTAGAATGGATCAAAGCTTTAATGACTTCCTCCATGTTGCTTGCAGATTATTATGCCCACAGACATACAACGTGGTTGCCCGCATTCTCCACCAAGTGTAACAGGAACACTTTTAACCACGGTCTTCTAGGGCACAAATACAGCACAGGACAGTCCACTGTAGTTTAAAAGGCTTTATTTTTCACAGCAATAACAAACAGGCAGTTCATTTTCAAAAGAGGGAAATCCTTCCTCTGCAGCAAAGTTAAGTACTTTTAAATGTGTCCCAGTACTTCACAGCACTCCACAAGTGCTTTGTAAAAATAATGTCCTTTTACAGTTCACAGGAACGAAAGTCTTTTACACAGTGTAACAAACACACACACCAGCTTCTGTAGCTGTGTAACTCTCTCTCAAGGCCTAAGTGAGGCTGCTATTTAAACCCCCACAACTTCTAATTAGCCACACCTGTGATTAGCTGCTGGACAGCTTCACAGCTGTCTGGGATAATGGCCCACCCTCTCTCCAATTATCCCAAACCCCAGGGACCCAGAACACAGTTTATCAACTGCATAATCAAATACACACTCTTTCTCCCTGGGGTTTTAACTGAAAGGAGAAATAGCATGTACAATACTTGGTCTTAAATATCTTCCATTTATAACCAGGCCTTGCTTTCTGTCACAATACATACACACACATATATACATACACACACATATATATATACATACACACACATATATACATGCACACACATATATACATGCACACATATATACATGCACACACTTATATACATACACACACATATATACATGCACACATACATACATACACACACATATACATGCACACACTTATATATATATATATTGTTATAGAGTTGTAATTAAAAGCCAGGGAGTCTCATTCTATTATGAAGAGTAAAAGCAGGAATGTTTCAGCCCTCTGTGGCAAAAGGACTTTAGAGTAGGACCAGTCGAATTGGGGCACCTTGAAAGTGGTGACTGGCTAAGCAGAATATGGCCATATTGTGTGACTAAGTTCCCAATATTATTTAAAAAAGAATAGTTGTCTCTTGATGTATTTGCAGGCAATTTTTTGCAGCAGTAAAAAATATGTTGTGGTTTGGAAAATGGATGTGCGCTGATACCTCTTTGTTTGTGTAATTACTGGGTCATATTGGCAGCACTCCCAGATGTGGATTTAAACTTTTTGTAAGGTGTGCTTAAAACAAATTTTGTATTTGTATTTAAAATTACCAGGGAGACTGACCATCTCCCATTGGTTTAAGCACCCCTCCCAAGTTCAGGTGTGCTCATAATAGTGTTATAGAGTTGTAATTAAAAGCCAGGGAGTCTCATTCTATTATGAAGAGTAAAAAGAATAGTTGTCTCTTGATGTATTTGCAGGCAATTTTTTGCAGCAGTAAAAAATATGTTGTGCTTTGGAAAATGGATGTGCGCTGATACCTCTTTGTTTGTATATATATATATATATATATATATATATATATATATATATATATATATATATATATATATATATATATATATATATATATATATAAGTTAGTTATAATTATAAACCCTATACTTATCTGTATTGTGTTTTTACATTGTTTATTTCATTTTCATTTTGAAGGGACATTTACATGCTTTGTAAATTTCTTGGGAACAGTCCCATGCATTGGGAGCAGAGCTGTATCAATTGCTGCAAAAGGAGGGAGTTGTGCAGTCAAGTGGAACAAAAATAACAGAATCTGAAGTTGAAAACACACGTTTTTCCCAGCACCCGATGTCCTGATCTGAATAATAAGAGATCAGTCATTGCTGACAGCACTTACGGATCCTTGCTTGTTCAGTCAGTCAACCGGTGTGCTCGGGTGGTGCTGTCACTGCTGTGTACTGGGTGGTCCATAGATAGTGCTGTTTGCATCATGGGAATTGTAGTTTCCAGCCACAAGCCTGAAAACTAATTACCTGTACTGCTGCAAATTAACAAACGCTAAAATTAGCCAGCAGATTAAAAGCAGGGAGTCGTTATGCAGTTGCAGAGTGTTAACTGCTTTTAATCTGCAAACAAAACTATATAAATTTTGCATGTGCGCTTGATCTTAATAAGGAGAAGTGGTAGTGGTGGGCAGTTTCAGAAGTAGAACGTCAGGACCCTTTGCATCCCTGGTAGTTCCACCACTGGCTGTGATCCCTGCACTTCTCCCAAGTCCCCATCCATAGTGTGCTATACCTTTCACCCCATCTGAGCAGGACGCATTTTCTCTTGTGAATGACTTTGCCTCATTGCTGAGTCGGGTCGGGTGCGCTAAATTTACTTTGCATAACTGCTTGTTAAAAATGCAGATTTATTTCCTCATGTGGCTGTTGCTGGAAGCGATACATAATAGGAGCACAAACTGGGCTTATTAAAAAAGATGTATGTGTTTGATTATACACCCAGCAGTGAGTACTTGTAACCTCAACTTGCCTTCCCCTTATTTTCCCCGGCGCCTCTTATTTTCCCCTGTGCCCCGGGCTACTGCCCCCTTCGCCCGCCCCTAAAAACAGCCCTGGATTTAATAACAGGTTTGATACAAGTCTAAGCCTGAAAAAAACAGTGAATATCAGGAAGCTTAGCAATCTTTCTATGATCTAAGACAGAAAGAGCAGAAACAGAAAGAGCAGAAATTGTCCTTCCAAAGTATTTGCAGACAACACTTTATCCAAACCATCCCGAACAAACTGTAAAATTCTAGGAATGCCAAGAATAATTATGGGTGGAACACTATGAAATATATGTTTTCATAACCCGATGATACATCTTTCTTAAAACAGACTTACAAGCCTGTATCATAGTGCTAATTACTGAGTCAGAGAAACCTCTATGACTAAGCACTAATCGTTTAATTTCCATGCCTTTAAATTTAGAGATTTGAGATCCTGATGGAAAAACAGCCCTTGAGACAGAAGGTCAAGAGCCACATACCAAAACCTGTCAGGCCATACAGGTGCTATCAGAAACACATAAGATTGTTCCATTATGATCTTGGAGAAAACCCTCTGTAAAATATAAGCAGGTTGGTAAAACCAAGGAATCTTGGACCTGGAAAGGTATCTGAGAAGCTTCTTGTTTAGATGAGAATTCATCAGATCTATTTCTGGAAGACCCCACATCTGTACAAGATGAAAAAACACTCCCCTGGATGTAAAGTTTGATGGCTGAGATAATACGCTTCCCAAATGTCTACACCTGGAATATGAATTGCAAACATTTGACAAGAGTTGGATTCCACCCAAGAAAGTATCCAAGATACTTCTTTCATAGCTGAAGGACTGCAAGTCCCTCCTTGATAATTGACATATGCCACTGTTGTGATATTGTCTGTCTGAAAACAAATGTAAAGTTCTCTCTTCAATAGAGGCCAAGAGCTCTGAAAATAGCACAGAGTTCTAAAATATATTGGTAACCTTGCCTCTTGAGGATGCCAAACCCCTTGTGCTGTCAGAAACCCCCAGACAGCTCCCCAACCTTTAAGACTTGCATCTGTTGAGATCACAGTCCAGGAAGGACGAACAAAGGAAGCCCCTTGAACAATAAGGTGATGGTCTAACCACCAATTCAGAGAGAGTTAAGTGTTGGTATTTAAGTATATCGGTTGTGGTATCTGAGTATAGTCCCTGCATCATTGGTGCAACATGCAAAGCTGTAGAGGCCTCATATGAGCAAAGGGGATGCTGCAGTCATGAGACCTAAAACTTCCATGCACATAGCCACTGAAGGGAATGATAGAGACTGAAAGTTTAGACAAGCTAAAACCAACTTCATTCGTCTCTTGTCTGTCAGAGAAATAGTCATGGACACTGAATCTATCTGGAAACCTAAAAAAAAGGTGACCCTTGTCTGAGGAATGAAGAAACTCTTTTGTAAATTGATCCTCCAACCATGTCTTGAAAGAAACCACACTAGTTGTTTCATGTGAGATTCTGCTAAATGAAAAGATTGAGCTAGTACCAAGATATCGTCCAAATAAGGAAACATCGCAATACCCTGCTCTCTGATTACAGATAGAAGGGCACCTAAAACTATTAAGAATATTCTGCTACAATATAGTCACACCTGCTAAATTTGGAATAGATTGGATATTGGAGGCTAATTATGTTACTTATTATTAAACTGAATCTTCATTAATAGCCCCATTCGACCTTAAAGCAATATTGCATTGCCCATACAGAAAGCTTCTTAGTAATTTAAGTAGTTTATTAACTTTCTCCAATGTTGTCCGGGCATGGCAAAAGTATTGCTACCTTATGGGACAAGATTTCCAGCTATCGCAATACTTACCTATTGTAGGCATGCCAGATTTTACACCAGGGTTAAATAATGTTGTATTTAGTGAATGGAGGCAAAAAGGGATAACTCATTTTATACAGTTAATGCAAGGGGATAGGGGCTTAATTCAATCATATGAGGAATTAGCAGGGTATTTTCAGCTTCCAACAAAGAACTTCTTTACATATTTGCAGGCTAGGAGTTATTTACTAAAACAGTTGCAAACATACAGATTCGTCTGGGATCCAGGGATTGATACAGGACTTAAACTATACAAGGCTGGCGTACGAGCAATATCATATTGGTATAAGACCCTACAGACAGTATCAGGACAAATACATGTCAATAAAATAAAAGATGCATTTGTGAAATATTTTAGCAGAATACAGAGAGAGGAAATTTTAAGGAGCTTTAAACTGGCAGACGCAGCAACATTATTGGTCAGCTGGAAAGAATCTCAAACTAAATTGTTGAATAATTATTATTTTACCTTGGACAGGATTAGTAGGTGGACACAAGATAGGAAACAAGGTAATTGTTTCAAATGTAATAAAGATTTGATACATTGTCTTTGGGTATGCCCAAAAATCAGACAATTTTGGGGGAAAATTCAATATTGGTTGAACAAATATCTGCAGAACGAATGTATGGTTGGGTCGTTTCATATTTTTTTTTATATGATGATCGCATACAGTCAGGAGATAGACATTTAATAAATATGGCCATTTTGGCTGCACGTAATTTAATATTTAAAAAGTGGAGATCCCCTGATGCCCCAAGTCTGGCTGAATTTGTAAATAACATGAAACTGCAAATTACCATTGAATGACAAAGCTTAATATTAGCCGCTGAAAAATCAATTTAGAGCGTTTTTCAATAAATGGAAGAAATTAATTCTATCTTGGCCCTTTGCTATGAAGAGTGAGTTCACCTCCCCGTTGAAAAATTCACTGTTTTTCTGTGATGCTTATTGTGGAAGAATTGCTTCCCCTGCAGTGGTTATGATAGTACCTGGCGGAGGTTGTGGATAGGCTGGCCTGTGGGTGATAGGAGGCATTTTTATTATTATATTATTTTTTTTCTCCCCCTTATCTTATTAAATTGTCAGAGTAGGCCAGGAGGTCTGGGACAAAAGGTGGTTGCCCCAGACTTTAAGGTTTAGTTGTATAAATTTGACAGCTAAAGATAATTGTTCCAATTTTCCGAATTAAGGATTAAATAGTTTGGTGATACGGGCATAAAGTATGCCCGACTATAGACTATGATGCTATGTATTATCTTAAGTTAAAAGAAAAAGAGAAATGGGAAAAAGAGAGGATAAGAGGGAAAGGAAAGAAGGTTCAGAGCTTATGCACAGTAATTAAGTATCGGACAATTTGGTAATTATGGAATGTATGATTTATGATGTATAGGCTGATATAGGGCAAAGGGCTTGCGCCTATAATCATTCAGGTGAATGTATTTAGATATACGTATGTCCTTTCTTTAGGGATATCTCTCTGTGTGTGAATACTGATCCCTCAATAACACACTGCATAATAATTTTATAAAAAGGAGGTTACTATGTGTGTAAAATACATAATATGACTTCTTACTTTCTATAAAATGATAGTTCCGTGAGATACATCTGATAAGGGATGGGATTTAATTTAAACTTAAGGTTAAGATACAGTTTGTGTTGTTCTATTTGAAATGCTCAATATGATTGTGGTAAATGTTGGTATACTGCATAGCAACGTTAGGCAGAAATTCGAGGGTATGGATGCTACAAACTGTTTAGATCGTAGATCTGAAATCTTGTTTTTTCAAGGAGTCGAACTTAATTATTGTGTGCTTCTTTGTATATTTTGAATTACTAACTCTGCACATGAAAAATATATTTGTGTGTTATTATGGTTTTGTTATCGTGACCTTATGCTATATATTTGTCTTTTTCTGAGAGAATCTCAGAAATCGATTGTGATCTTGACAAATCGGATTGTGAAGGTAAGCATCCTGTAAGTCTATTGTGGACATGAAGTGACCTTGCTGAACAAAAGGCAGAATAGTCCTTAGTCACCATCTTGAAAGTTAGGACTCTTGCAAAACCATTTAAAGTTTTCAGATCCAAAATAGGTCTGAAAGAATTTTCCTTCATAGGTACAATGAATAGATTTGAATAAAACCCCCAATCCTTGTTCCTGCTGTGGAACAGAGAAAAATTACCCCTGAAAGTTCTAGATCTGAAACACATTTCAGAAAGACTTGAGCTTTTACTGTTTTTTTTTTTGTTACATGGGTAAGAAAGAATCTTCCCAAAGGAAGTCTTATTTTGAATCCTATTCGACACCCCTAAGAAATTATATTCTGAATCCACAGATTTTGGACAGAGTCTGTCCAAACTCTTTGAAATAGCTTTAGTTTGCCTCCTACCAGAAGAACTGGCTTGAGGACCACACCTTCATATAGGTTTATGGGCAGGATTTGGTTTCTTATAAGGCTTGGATTTATTCCAATTCGGAGATGGTCTCCAATTAGAACCAGAGGCCTTAGGGGAAGGAGTGGTTTTCTGTTTTCTATTCAGACGAAAGGAACGAAAACGATTGGGAGCTTTAAATCTACCCTTAGATTTCTTGTCTTGGGGCAGAAAAACTCCCTTACCCCCAGTAACAGTGGAGATAATAGAATCCAATTGTGAAACAAAAAGATCTTTACCTTGAAAAGAGAGAGATAATAATCTAGTTTTATACATTCCAAGATTTAAGCCATAAAGCTCTTCTAGTTAGAATGGCTAAAGACCTGGATTTGACATTGATCTTCATAACATTAAATAAAGCATAAAAAATAAAATGATTTGCATGTTGAAGTAAAACAATAATGTAAGATAATTCAGAATCTGGAGACAACTGCTGTGCTAAACTGTCAAACCAAAAAGTAGAAGCAGCAGCAACATCAGTCATAAATATAACAGGTCTAAGAATATAGCCAGTATGTAAATATGCCCTTCTTGGATAAGATTCAAGCTTCATATCTAAAGTATCCTTGGCTACAGGTAAAGGATACAATTTCTTAAACCCAGAAGAAGGGTTAAAAAAGGTACCAGGCTTAGACCATTCTTTAGCAATCACATTAGAGATAGTGTCAGGAATAGGAAATACTTCAGGAGTAATAACAGTAGTCTTAAATACAGAATTTAGACAATTACTAGCTTTATCATCAGCATATTTAGACTCCTCAATACCCAAAGTAAACAAAACTTCTGTTAAGAGAGAACGAATATATTCTAAATTAAATAAAAAAGATTTGTCTATGTCAGTCTCTGACATAGTATCATCTGAATCAGAGGAGACCCCATCAGTAGAGGATACGTCAGTATGCTGAAGGTCAGAACTTAATTCACTAAGGCCTAGATTTAGAGTTCGGCGGTAGCCGTCAAAACCAGCGTTAGAGGCTCCTAACGCTGGTTTTGGCCGCCCGCTGGTATTTGGAGTCAGTGATTAAAGGGTCTAACGCTCACTTTACAGCCGCGACTTTTCCATACCGCAGATCCCCCTACGCCATTTGCGTAGCCTATCTTTTCAATGGGATCTTCCTAACGCCGGTATTTAGAGTCGTTTCTGCAGTGAGCGTTAGAGCTCTAACGACAAGATTCCAGCCGCCTGAAAATAGCAGGAGTTAAGAGCTTTCTGGCTAACGCCGGTTTATAAAGCTCTTAACTACTGTACCCTAAAGTACACTAACACCCATAAACTACCTATGTACCCCTAAACCGAGGTCCCCCCACATCGCCGCCACTCGATTAAAATTTTTAACCCCTAATCTGCCGACCGCCACCTACGTTATACTTATGTACCCCTAATCTGCTGCCCCTAACACCGCCGACCCCTGTATTATATCTATTAACCCCTAACTTGCCCCCCACAACGTCGCCGCAAGCTACTTAAAATAATGAACCCCTAATCTTCCGACCGCAAATCGCCGCCACCTACGTTATCCCTATGTACCCCTAATCTGCTACCCCTAACATCGCCGACCCCTATGTTATATTTATTAACCCCTAATCTGCCCCCCTCAACGTCGCCGACACCTACCTACACTTATTAACCCCTAATCTGCCGAGCGGACCTGAGCGCTACTATAATAAAGTTATTAACCCCTAATCCGCCTCACTAACCCTATCATAAATAGTATTAACCCCTAATCTGCCCTCCCTAACATCGCCGACACCTACCTTCAATTATTAACCCCTAATCTGCCGACCGGAGCTCACCGCTATTCTAATAAATGTATTAACCCCTAAAGCTAAGCCTAACACTAACACCCCCCTAAGTTAAATATAATTTTTATCTAACGAAATAAATTAACTCTTATTAAATAAATAATTCCTATTTAAAGCTAAATACTTACCTGTAAAATACATCCTAATATAGCTACAATATAAATTATAATTATATTATAGCTATTTTAGGATTAATATTTATTTTACAGGCAACTTTGTAATTATTTTAACCAGGTACAATAGCTATTAAATAGTTAAGAACTATTTAATAGTTACCTAGTTAAAATAATAACAAATTTACCTGTAAAATAAATCCTAACCTAAGATATAATTAAACCTAACACTACCCTATCAATAAAATAATTAAATAAACTACCTACAATTACCTACAATTAACCTAACACTACACTATCAATAAATTAATTAAACACAATTGCTACAAATAAATACAATTAAATAAACTATCTAAAGTACAAAAAATAAAAAAGAACTAAGTTACAGAAAATAATAAAATATTTACAAACATAAGAAAAATATTACAACAATTTTAAACTAATTACACCTACTCTAAGCCCCCTAATAAAATAACAAAGCCCCCCAAAATAAAAAATTCCCTACCCTATTCTAAAATACAAATATTACAAGCTCTTTTACCTTACCAGCCCTGAACAGGGCCCTTTGCGGGGCATGCCCCAAGAATTTCAGCTCTTTTGCCTGTAAAAAAAAACATACAATACCCCCCCCCAACATTACAACCCACCACCCACATACCCCTAATCTAACCCAAACCCCCCTTAAATAAACCTAACACTACCCCCCTGATGATCTTCCTACCTTGTCTTCACCATGCCAGGTTCACCGATCCGTCCTGGCTCCAAGATCTTCATCCAACCCAAGCGGGGGCTAGACATCCACTGAAGAAGTCCAGAAGAGGGTCCAAAGTCTTCCTCCTATCCGGCAAGAAGAGGACATCCGGACCGGCAAACATCTTCTCCAAGCGGCATCTTCTATCTTCTTCCATCCGATGACGACCGGCTCCATCTTGAAGACCTCCAGCGCGGATCCATCCTCTTCTTCCGACGACTAGACGACGAATGACGGTTCCTTTAAGGGACGTCATCCAAGATGGCGTCCCTCGAATTCCGATTGGCTGATAGGATTCTATCAGCCAATCGGAATTAAGGTAGGAATTTTCTGATTGGCTGATGGAATCAGCCAATCAGAATATAGTTCAATCCGATTGGCTGATCCAATCAGCCAATCAGATTGAGCTCGCATTCTATTGGCTGTTCCGATCAGCCAATAGAATGCGAGCTCAATCTGATTGGCTGATTGGATCAGCCAATCGGATTGAACTATATTCTGATTGGCTGATTCCATCAGCCAATCAGAAAATTCCTACCTTAATTCCGATTGGCTGATAGAATCCTATCATCCAATCGGAATTCGAGGGACGCCATCTTGGATGACGTCCCTTAAAGGAACCGTCATTCGTCGTCTAGTCGTCGGAAGAAGAGGATGGATCCGCGCTGGAGGTCTTCAAGATGGAGCCGGTCGTCATCGGATGGAAGAAGATAGAAGATGCCGCTTGGAGAAGATGTTTGCCGGTCCGGATGTCCTCTTCTTGCCGGATAGGAGGAAGACTTTGGACCCTCTTCTGGACTTCTTCAGTGGATGTCTAGCCCCCGCTTGGGTTGGATGAAGATCTTGGAGCCAGGACGGATCGGTGAACCTGGCATGGTGAAGACAAGGTAGGAAGATCATCAGGGGGGTAGTGTTAGGTTTATTTAAGGGGGGTTTGGGTTAGATTAGGGGTATGTGGGTGGTGGGTTGTAATGTTGGGGGGGGGGGTATTGTATGTTTTTTTTTACAGGCAAAAGAGCTGAAATTCTTGGGGCATGCCCCGCAAAGGGCCCTGTTCAGGGCTGGTAAGGTAAAAGAGCTTGTAATATTTGTATTTTAGAATAGGGTAGGGAATTTTTTATTTTGGGGGGCTTTGTTATTTTATTAGGGGGCTTAGAGTAGGTGTAATTAGTTTAAAATTGTTGTAATATTTTTCTTATGTTTGTAAATATTTTATTATTTTCTGTAACTTAGTTCTTTTTTATTTTTTGTACTTTAGATAGTTTATTTAATTGTATTTATTTGTAGCAATTGTGTTTAATTAATTTATTGATAGTGTAGTGTTAGGTTAATTGTAGGTAATTGTAGGTAGTTTATTTAATTATTTTATTGATAGGGTAGTGTTAGGTTTAATTATATCTTAGGTTAGGATTTATTTTACAGGTAAATTTGTTATTATTTTAACTAGGTAACTATTAAATAGTTCTTAACTATTTAATAGCTATTGTACCTGGTTAAAATAATTACAAAGTTGCCTGTAAAATAAATATTAATCCTAAAATAGCTATAATATAATTATAATTTATATTGTAGCTATATTAGGATTTATTTTACAGGTAAGTATTTAGCTTTAAATAGGAATCATTTATTTAATAAGAGTTAATTTATTTCGTTAGATAAAAATTATATTTAACTTAGGGGGGTGTTAGTGTTAGGGTTAGACTTAGCTTTAGGGGTTAATACATTTATTAGAATAGCGGTGAGCTCCGGTCGGCAGATTAGGGGTTAATAATTGAAGGTAGGTGTCGGCGATGTTAGGGAGGGCAGATTAGGGGTTAATACTATTTATGATAGGGTTAGTGAGGCGGATTAGGGGTTAATAACTTTATTATAGTAGCGCTCAGGTCCGCTCGGCAGATTAGGGGTTAATAAGTGTAGGCAGGTGTCGGCGACGTTGTGGGGGGCAGATTAGGGGTTAATAAATATAACATAGGGGTCGGCGATGTTAGGGCAGCAGATTAGGGGTACATAGGGATAACGTAGGTGGCGGCGGTTTACGGAGCGGCAGATTAGGGGTTAAAAGTGTAATGCAGGGGTCAGCGATAGCGGGGGCGGCAGATTAGGGGTTAATAAGTGTAAGGTTAGGGGTGTTTAGACTCGGGGTACATGTTAGAGTGTTAGGTGCAGACGTAGGAAGTGTTTCCCCATAGGAAACAATGGGGCTGCGTTAAGAGCTGAACGCTGCTTTTTTGCAGGTGTTAGGTTTTTTTTCAGCTCAAACTGCCCCATTGTTTCCTATGGGAGAATCGTGCACGAGCACGTTTTTGATGCCGGCCGCGTCCGTAAGCAACTCTGGTATCGAGAGTTGCATTTGCGGTAAATATGCTCTACGCTCCTTTTTTGGAGCCTAACGCAGCATTTGTTTGAACTCTCGATACCAGAGTTAAATTTATGGTGCGGCCAGAAAAAAACCCGCGGAGCGTTAACAGCCCTTTTACCGCCGAACTCCAAATCTAGGCCTAAGTTTAGGAAAATGTTGCAAAAACCTTATACATGTTTGAAGGCCACATAGCAGTCATTGTCTTCTCTTTAGCTGTAGCAATAAAATCTTACATTTCTGCAGTAATGCTATGTTAATTTAAACTGAGATGGAATAACAGTGTACGTATTTGTAGTCATAGATTTATTTAACAGTTTGTTAAACAAGAGCCACATAATAGAGCTGAATAATTTAGATCAGCTTAATTACAACATGCATACTTAGCTTTGTTAAATACCTGTTTAGGCAGCTCAAATCCTATGGTAACATCAGAGGCAGGTTCAGTTTGAGACATAATTGCAAAAAAACAAAATTAGAAAAAATAAAAATAAATTAATTCTGCAAATTTATATCCATGCTCCTATATATGATAAATATATAACAGGCTTGAGAGAATGGGAAACAATTATAAAAAAGAAAACTGATTCATAAAATGCTGCGTGAAAGCTCTCTAAGTGTTTACTAAGAACAATGGATGAGCTGGGGATGGAGCTTATAACAACAATTTTGGTGGGAACATTTTAGCGGGAATTTTTTTGGCGCCAAAAAAATGGCACACAATGATGACACGTCACCTTATGACATAAATAGCATCATCACATGCGACATGCAAAGCTGAAGAGGATTTCTAAAACACCTATCACTCTAAAAAGCAGGTAAGAATTTTGATTGTATATACAAAAAAACAAAATGTACCAAAATAAAGCCTAATGGGTACTTCTATTATAGCTGCATAAAATGTGATTATCAACATTCCATGAGACTAACATAATACTTAGCATCCTAATTTATAAATAAATTACTAGCTCCAAAAAAAACCTGTATGTTTCACAGACTCTACCAACCTCGACAAATATTTAGCCACAAATTAAGTCGCTAAAAAAAGAAAATTTATGCTTACCTGATAAATTTGTTTCTTTTTGGATACGATGAGTCCACGGATTTCATCCTTACTTGTGGGATTATGCCTCCTGGCCAGCAGGAGGAGGCAAAGAGCACCACAGCAGAGCTGTATATATAGCTCCTCCCTTCCCTTCCCTCCCACTCCAGTCATTCGACCGAAGTTAGGAAGAGAAAGGAAAAGCCAAGGTGCAGAGGTGTCTGAAGTTTAACAAAAAATAAAGACCTGTCTCATAGAAACAGGGCAGGCCGTGGACTTGTATCCAAAAAGAAACAAATTTATCAGGTAAGCATAAATTTTCTTTTCTTTTTAAGGATACGATGAGTCCACGGATTTCATCCTTACTTGTGGGATACAATACCAAAGCTATAGTACACGGATGAAAAGGGAGGGACAAGACAGGGAACCTAAACGGAAGGCACCACTGCTTGAAGAACTTTCCTCCCCAAAACAGCCTCAGCCGATTTTTGAATGCCCATGAGGAAGCCACAGCTCTAGTGGAATGAGCCGTAATTTGTTCAGGAGGCTGCTGTCCAGCAGTCTCATATGCAAAACAATTGATACTCTTCAGCCAAAAAGAAAGAGAGGTAGCAATAGCTTTCTGACCCCTACGTTTCCCTGAAAAAACAACAAACAAAGAAGACGTTTGTCAAAAATCCTTAGTTGCTTGTAAGTAAAACTTTAAAGCACGGACTACATCTAAATTATGTAACAGACGTTCCTTCTTAGAAGAAGGAACAACAATCTACTGATTTATATTCTTGTTTGAAACAATATTAGGAAGAAAACCAGGTTTAGTACGTAACACCACCTTATCCGCATGGAAAATAAGATAAGGAGAATCATACTGCAATGCCGAAAGCTCAGATACTCTTCGAGCAGAAGAAATAGCAACCAAAAATAAAACTTTCGAAGATAATAACTTAATATCTACGGAATGCATAGGTTGAAACGGAACTCCTTGAAGAACTCTAAGAACTAAATTCAAACTCCAAGGAGGAGCAATTGTTCTAAATACAGGCCTGATTCTAGTCAGAGCCTGACAAAATGATTGAACATCTGAAACACCTGCCAGACGCTTGTGTAACAAAATAGATAAAGCAGAAATCTGCCCCTTTAAGGAACTTGCTGACAACCCCTTCTCCAATCCTTCTTGGAGAAAAGACAAAATCCTGGGAATCCTAACCCTACTCCATGAGTAGCCCTTGGATTCACACCAATAAAGATATTTACGCCATATCTTATGGTAAATTTTCCTAGTCTCAGGTTTACATGCCTGAATTAAGGTATCTATGACCCAATCAGAAAAACCTCGCTTAGATAAAATTAAGCGTTCGATCTCCAATCAGTCAGCTGCAGAGAAACTAGATTCGGATGATGGAAGGGACCCTGAATGAGAAGGTCTTTCCTCAATGGGAGCTTCCACGGTGGCTGAGATGACATGTCCACCAGATCGGCATACCAAATCCTGCGAGGCCACGCAGGGGCGATGAGAATCACCGAAGCCCTCTCCTGTTTGACTCAAGCAATCACCCGGGGAAGGAGAACAAATGGAGGGAATACATAAGCTAGGCTGAAAGCTCGGCCTGGGGATCTCTGGACTCGTATCTCGGAAGCTTGGCATTCTGACAAGATGCCATAAGATCCAACTCTGGCCTGCCCCATCTGAGAATCAGGTTGGAAAAAACCTTCGGATGGAGTTCCCACTCTCCCAGATGAAATGTCTGTTTGCTCAGAAAATCTGCTTCCCAGTTTTCCACCCCTGGGATGTGGATTGTGACAGATGGCAGGAGTGAGACTCCGCCCACTGTATTATCTTGGCTACTTCTGTCATCACTAAGGAACTCCTTGTTCCTCCCTGATGATTGATGTACGCTACCGTCGTTATATTGTCCGACTGGAATCTGATGAATTGAGCCGAAGCCAACTGAGGCCAAGCCCGAAGCGCATTGAATATTGCTCTCAACTCTAAAATATTGATGGGAAGGCGAGACTCTGCCTGAGTCCATAGACCCTGAGGCCTTATAGAGTTCCAGACTGCTCCCCATCCTAACAGGCTGGCATCCATCGTCACTATCACCCATGAGGGTCTGCGGAAGCATGTCCCCTGGGATAGATGATCCAGCGACAACCACCATAGAAGAGAGTCCCTTGTCTTCTGATTTAGATTTATCTGAGAAGACAAATCTGTATAATCCCCATTCCACTGCCTGAGCATGCTTAATTGCAGAGGCCTGAGATGAAAACGAGCAAACAGAACGATGTCCATTGCTGCCACCATCAATCCGATTACCTCCATGCACTGAGCTACCGACGGACGAGGATTGGACTGGATGATTCGACATGTATTCAGAATCTTTAACTTTCTGACCTCCGTCAGAAAAATCTTCATTGAAATAGAGTCGATTAGGGTTCCCAGAAAGGATACTCTTGTCTGAGGAACCAACAAACTCTTAGGAAAGAAAGCACAACGTCGGTATGGGACCTTGGCAGATGAAACGATGATGCCTGGATCAGTATATCGTCCAGATAAGGCACCACTGCGATGCCCCGCGGCCTTAGAACCGCTAATAAAGACCCCAGAACTTTTGTGAAAATTCTGGGCGCCGTGGCCAGACCAAAAGGAAGGGCCACAAACTGATAATGTTTGTCCAGAAAGGCAAACCTCAGGAACTTGTGATGATCTCTGTGGATAGGAACATGAAGATATGCATCCTTTAGATCCACTGTTGATATAAATTGACCATCCTGAATTAACAGAAGAATGGTATAAATAGTTTCCATCTTGAAAGATGGAACTCTGAGAAATTTGTTTAGAGCCTTGAGATCTAAGATAGGTCTGAAAGTTCCCTCTTTTTTGGGAACTACAAACAGATTTGAATAAAACCCCTGTCCCTGTTCCTGAATTGGAACAGGACAGATTACTCCAATGGAGAAGAGATCTCTTACACAGTGTAAGAACGCCTCTCTTTTTATCTGGTCTACAGATAATCGTGAAAGAAGAAACCTTCCTCTGGGGCAAGAATTCCTGAACTCCAGTTTGTATCCCTGAGACACTATATCTATTGCCCAGGGATCGTGAACATCCCTCATCCAAGCCTGAATGAAGAAGGACAGTCTGCCCCCTACTAGATTCGGTCCTGGATCGGGGGCCAACCCTTCATGCTGACTTGGGAGCAGCAGCCGGCTTCTTGGACTGCTTACCCTTGTTCCAAGACTGGTTGGGTCTCCAGGTAGACTTGGTTTGAGAAAAGTTACTTTCCTGTTTAGAGGAAGATGAAGGAGGGATCCCCTTGAAGATTCAAAAGGAACGAAAATTACTCTGTTGACCTCTCTGTTTGGATCTCTTATCCTGAGGGAGAAGATGACCCTTGCCTCCCGTGATGTCAGAAATAATTTCCTTCAAGTCAGGACCGAACAGAGTCCTTCCCTTGTAAGGAATAGCCAAAAGCTTAGACGACACATCTGCAGACCAAGATTTCAACCATAAGGCTCTGCGTGCTAAGATGGAAAACCCCTGAACTCTTAGCAGCCAATTTGATAATCTGCAGAGAAGCATCCGTAATAAATGAATTAGCTAATTTAAGAGCTTTAATCCTATCCTGTATCTCTTCCAAAGAAGTCTCAGTCTTAAGAGATTCTTCCAGAGCGTCAAACCAATAAGCAGCCGCACTTGTAACTGTAACAATGCAAGCCACTGGTTGCAAAAGCAACCCCTGATGAACATAGATCTTTTTAAGGAGACCCTCCAATTTCTTATCCATAGGGTCCTTGAAAGCACAACTATCCTCGATAGGAATAGTAGTACGTTTAGCCAAAGTGGAAATAGCTCCTTCCACCTTAGGGACTGTCTGCCAAGAATCTCTAATAGCGTCAGCTATAGCGGTACATTTTCTTGAAAATGGGAGGAGAGAATAAAATACCTGGTTTCTCCCATTTTTTAGCAATAATTTTTGAAGTCCTCTTAGGAACAGGAAAAACATCAGAATAAGAAGGGACTTCTAGATATCTGTCAATCTAACTCAATTTCTCTGGAGGAACAACTATTGAATCACAATCATCCAGAGTCACCAAAACCTCCCTTAATAACAGACGGAGGTGTTCAAGTTTAAATCTGAAAGAAACCACTTCTGAATCTGCCAGTGGCAAAACACTTCCTGAGTCAGAAAGTTCGTCTTCAGATAGGACCTCCATAACCTCTAATTCAGAGCTCTGGGAGAGCATATCTGAGATCGCCATCAAAGCATCTGAAGCTGCATTAACCACAATGGTTTCCTTCCTTCTGCGTTTGCCTTGAAATACAGGAAATGCAGATACCGCATCTGAAAGTGTAGATGACATAACAGCAGCTATGTCCTTTAAAGTAATCGCAGCAGAAGCTGCAGAGGTACCTGGCTCCGCTTGAGTGGGTGCTAAAAGCTGTGATGCTTGGGGAGAAAACTGCGGCATACTCTGCATCTCATCTGATTCCTGAGAAGCATTAACCTTGGGCAAATTTTTATCAAAGAAAATTTGTTCTCTACATTGCAAAGCCCTCTCAATATATGAGGGACACAAAGTAACAGGAGGTTCCACATTTGCATTCAGACACATAGCACATGTAACATCTTGGATATCTTCTGAATCCATGATACAAATAGCAAAGCAAAAAACTTGGTCTTGGCCTTTAAATGTTCTATAGTTTATGGCCAAGAATTATAAACATTAATGAAAACCTCTGTAAATACATTGAAAAATAACAGGGAACTGTGTCTTTAAGAGAAAAATGATTAATCTTAAAGCTGCATGAAAATAAAGGAAAGCCAAATTCTATGCAATGTGTCTAAATATAAAACCAAATAAGATCACCTCGCCACTACAGCTCTGCTGAGGCACCTACCTGCCCCCACGGTGCACAGACCACTCTGACAACAGCAACATCAGAATAATTCCGAGAACGCTAAACACAGACTATACAATCCATGCGGTCTTAGCGTCACACTGGAGCTGAATCTTAAACCTGCCACGCACTGAACTGTGTTCCGGTCTGCATCCCAGGTAAAAGACACTGCGTGACTTCCTGACAATGTAAGAACACTCAGGCCCGCCAAAGCTAACTCCGCCCATCGTGGGCGTAACTAAAGAGCTTCCCTCTGCGCTCCATCCGGCGAAAAATAAAATTAAAAAATGCCGGTCTAAACGTGCAACACACACACATAAACATACTGCCCAAAATAAACACAGCCTTATACCGGAATCTTATCCCTAGAATTCCAGTCAAAAAAACCCCAGCGTCTTGCCCAGCAAAATCCTCTGAAAATAAAGAGTCCATGACCCCTTAGTCTCAGCATGACTGCTAACAAAAACGTCTGTTAGTATAACATGTGAAACCTGCGATAAAATAGGGAGCCCTCCTCAAGAGAGCCCATTATCCCCACATAAAAATATAGTGCATAGTCAAATCTGAGATAATATGGCCCAGAAAAAAAGACTGCACTTACCTTGCTGCTGTGCGACAGCATGAATGTTCCCACAGGATCCAGAGGCATTTGCTTCTTCCTCCAAAAGTCCTGCGGACACATATAGGGCTTTAGTTAATATCTGCTAAGACCATCATCAAAAAAAGGGCAGCAATCAGTATGAGAGGTGCAGTGAGAGTTATGTCCCACCAGTTCCCACTGCTTTAAAGCCACCTGCAGCTCTACTCTAGAGGCTGACAAGGAATATGGCTACACCCTGAAAGAAAATAGCACTCACTGGTACCATTTAAAAATTTAAACTCTTGATTGAAGAATCTAACTAACACCTCACTTTTACCTCTTCCTATCACTAACACAGGCAAAGAGAATGACTGGAGTGGGAGGGAAGGGAGGAGCTATATATACAGCTCTGCTGTGGTGCTCTTTGCCTCCTCCTGCTGGCCAGGAGGCATAATCCCACAAGTAAGGATGAAATTCGTGGACTCATCACATCCTTAAAAAGAAAGAGCACTGAATTACTGACTCAAGGCATGTATACAAACAATATATAACAACTTTACTTAAAAAATGCCCAATCCGGGGGGCGTGTCCGAGCTGTGTTCTGGATAGGACACATTTTCTGTGGGCTCCAGAGGAATCTTTAATAATCCGCCGGTTATTATCTTTAAACAGCAAGAATAGAACATATCATCTAAACACCCCACAGTACTGGCTATTGTGGCACTATACTTTCCTATTTTTAGCTGTTTTCATGACACTGGAGGTCCAGATCGGAGTTCAAGGGCCTATGGCGGCGGCCTACTTTTCCTAGGCAATCACCTCCCCCCCGGTAGAGCCGGGTGATCAGTGCTGTCAGAGTAACCTGACTTACTGAGTCTCTACGACCCATCATCATCAAACAGCTCTAACGGATCAGAGGGCTGAACCTGATTAACAGCGGGGAAAAAGTTAAAACTTGTTTATAAAATATTTGCAACAAGCAGAGGATGTCCAGCATGGCGGAGGAACACAGCCAGCTAAACCACGAGGAACTTATGGCAAGATTAACTGCACGCATGTTAAAGCTGATAGATGGAGCTCCATATGAATATTTAATGCAGCGCTTGGAGGTAGAGCAGGAGAGTAAGATACCCACTACTGTTCATTTACCGGGACAAATCCAGACAGGCTCAATTATAACTGACCTCTCTCCTACTACACAGGAGCTGTACGGAGCGGTACAAGCACAGAAGGCAGACACACTTCTCGCAGCACATAGGGGTAAAACACAGCTCACACACCAGCAGACCTACACACCAAGCAAGAATTATAAAGAGCAGCACAAAGAGGAGTTTTGTCAAGTGGAACTACCCCTGATGATTACAGATCCCCAGGAACCTCAAAGCCAGATCACTAGTATCGCAGCACAAATAGCAGCAGAGAAGGGCACAGCAGCGTGGTCTCAGCATAAAGTAGATACCGGGTCAGGTTTCACTAAAGTGGGGATTTCAAAGATAGCACCCAAGACTGGACCATTATATGGAACTCATCACAAAGTAAGAGACACAGCACCAACCTTAAAAGATCACGGCTACATGTGGGCTCACTCTTCTAAGATACTCGGTAGCAGGCTTAGAGCACCAGAGACATTGTCCAGTTTAACAGGTCCTTTAGCTCTAATAGCCACACGAAACACTATTGGGAACTTTATCTCTCTGATCAAGTTGAACTGGCTTGGTAGTCACTGCATAAAAACTCATACCTCTATCGCCTACTATGGCCAGCTGGACACAGGGGGTTAACTGGAGGTAAAGTGCTCCCATCATCCAGCACAGTTGCTGCTTATGGCAGCTGCCTGTCAGAATGATTTTGTGGCAAAGTATTCAAAATAGGAACGGTGTAAAAGCCGGAACGGAACGGAACAGGCCGGAACAGGCCTTTTATGTAGGAAATTGATTTAAAATATAATGGGATGTGTTAGAGACTCTTGAGAACAATTTTAGGAACAAGAATATTTGTGATATAATAATTAATTAACCCTTTAACTACCAAAATAGTGTCCGGAACCAAACATAACAACCCGGAACAGCACCTTCCCAGATAACTAGATACACCAAATTCACAAGTCACATGTGACTAAATGTAATATGTGTAATCAGCCACAAACCATCCACAGAATCCACATTATGATATCTGTTCCGGCCTTTAATACAATTTTTTATAAAAAGTGACGGAACGGCACATTCCCAGCAAAATATACAGACCAAATTCACCAGCCACACATAACTAGATGTGATAAATGTAATCAACCACAAACCATCCACAGAAACCACGTTCCAATACCCGTTCCGGCCTGTAAAATGCTTTTTCATGAAAAGTGACGAAACTGCACTTTACCAGCAAACCAGATACACCAAATTCACCAGTCACACATGACTAAATGTTATAAGTGTAATCAGCCACAAACCATCCACAGAAACCAAATTATGATATCTGTTCCGGCCTTTAATACACTTTTTTATAAAAAGTGATGGAACGGCACCTTCCCAGCAAAATATACAGACCAAATTCACCAGCCACACATAACTAGATGTGATAAGTGTAATCAGCCACAAACCAACCACAGAAACCACATTATGATATCTGTTCCGGCCTTCAATACACTTTTTTATAAAAAGTGACGGAACGGCACCTTCCCAGCAAAATATACAGACCAAATTCACCAGCCACACATAACTAGATGTGATAGGTGTAATCAACCACAAACCATCCACAGAAACCACGTTCCAACATCTAGTTATGTGTGGCTGGTGAATTTGGTCTGTATATTTTGCTGGGAAGGTGCTGCTCCGTCGCTTTTTATAAAAAAGTGTATTAAAGGCCGGAACAGATATCATAATGTGGTTTCTGTGGATGGTTTGTGGCTGATTACACTTATAACATTTAGTTATGTGTAACAGGTGAATTTGGTGTATCTTGTTTGCTGGTAAGGTGCCGTTCCGTCACTTTTCATGAAAAAGCATTTTACAGGCCGGAACAGGTATTGGAACGTGGTTTCTGTGGATGGTTTGTGGTTGATTACACTTACCACATCTAGTTATGTGTGGCTGGTGAATTTGGTCTGTATATTTTGCTGGGTAGGTGCCGTTCCATCACTTTTTATAATAAAGTGTATTAAAGGCTGGAACAGATATCATAATGTGGTTTCTGTGGATGGTTTGTGGCTGATTACACTTATAACATTTACTCATGTGTGACTGGTGAATTTGGTGTATCTGGTTTGCTGGTAAGGTGCCGTTCCATCACTTTTCATGAAAAAGCATTTTACAGGCCGGAACGGGTATTGGAACGTGGTTTCTGTGGATGGTTTGTGGTTGATTACACTTATCACATCTAGTTATGTGTGGCTGGTGAATTTGGCCTGTATATTTTGCTGGAAAGGTGCCGTTCCGTCACTGTTTATAAAAAAGTGTATTATAGGCCGGAACAGATATCATAATGTGGTTTCTGTGGGTGGTTTGTGGCTGATTACACTTATAACATTTAGTTATGTGTAACTGGTGAATTTGGTGTATCTGGTTTGTTGGTAAGGTGCTGTTCCGTCACTTTTCACGAAAAAGCGTTTAACAGGCCGGAACGGGTATTGGAACGTGGTTTCTGTGGATGGTTTGTGGCTGATTACACTTATAACATTTAGTTATGTGTAATTGGGGAATTTGGTGTATCTGGTTTGCTGGTAAGGTGCCGTTCCGTCACTTTTCGCGAAAAAGCGTTTAACAGGCCAGAACGGGTATTGGAACGTGGTTTCTGTGGATGGTTTGTGGCTGATTACACTTATTACATTTAGTCACATGTGACTTGTGAATTTGGTGTATTTGGTTTTCTGGGAAGGTGCTGTTCCGGGCTGTTATGTTTGGTTCCGGACACTATTTTGGTAGTTAAAGGGTTAATTAATTATTATATCACAAATATTCTTGTTCCTAAAATTGTTCTCAAGAGTCTCTAATACATCCCATTATATTTTAAATCAATTTCCTTCATAAAAGACCTGTTCCGTCCTGTTCCGTTCCGTTCCGGCTTTTACACCGTTCCTTCAAAATATGTTGTTAGGTTTGGGATGTTTATGTTAAATTACGAGAAGCTTTAATAGTTCCACACTGTTCCTAGTTTAACCTTGTTTATCTGTTGTGTTATGAACATCGAGTTTGTAAGCTTTATTTGATGTATAGCAATATTAGCTTGAGATCCTGATCAGCTTGGTACATTAACTTGTTTTTAACATACCCTGAGCAGACAGAGCCAGTGCACATCGTAACATAACAGAAATTGCTTGCTTTCAATGTGAAATATATTTTATCCTCAGACCACTAGATGGCAGCATATTCATATCAGATTAATTTGGTCATACAACAATGCAATCAGAGCGACAAGACTAGCCTCCTTCCATCCTCATACTCACATTATCACCTCTATACCTACTGCATCACAACTTACTTTACACTGCAGGTAATCTTTTTATTTATTAGCACATCTCAGAACACTGCCATCTGATCCTGTTTTGGTTTTTAACATACCTGTATTATAGCATTTGGATTGTATAGTAGTTTGTTTTTTTGTTTGTTTCCCCATGATTATATAACCCCTATATCGTTTCTCACATAATCCAAGGACCCAAGAGAGGTCTATTTGTTGAAGGGGCAGAAATGAGGATATTTATCATATGTTTTAAACTAAAAGGAAAATCTATTTGAATGTATCTAAGTTATGTTACTGTGTAGGTTTTATCTTTGTTCTTAGTTTCATGTGCCTGTGAGTTTATCCATCTCTTGACTTGGAAAATCTGAAAATGTAACACTTGCAGGTGTAGCCTACACAGAATTATTTGTATTAATTTATATTATGATTCCTCAATAAAAAATGATTATTAAAAAGTGCCCAATCCATAGCTGAGAGTGTCTTATATAATAAAAGTATATACTTACTGTGTCAGGCACCCATCCACATATAGCAGACAGCCAAACCAGTACTGAAACATATCAGCAGAGGTAATGGTAGAGGAGTATAATGTCAGTCTGTAAAGGGAAGCAGCAGATGAATCCCTGCGACTGATTTACAGAGAGCCTTATGAATAGATTTCCCATAGGTGAAAACATGGTATTATCAGGCAATACTCCCTTCACATCCCTCAGACAAACACTGTACTTAGAGAGGAATTGGGCTTCAATATGCTTAGAAGCACCTATCACAGAAGAAATCAAGCACGACTTACTTCACCACCTGCACAAGGAGGCAAAGTTTGTAAAACTGAGGTGTGAGTGAGGTGGGGGGTGTATTTATAGGCATTTTGAGGTTTGGGAAACTTTGCCCCTTCCTGGTAGGATTGTATATCCCATACGTCACTAGCTCATGGACTCTTGCCACTTACATGAAAGAAATATCTATGCTCTATCTAAATCGCAAAAGAAACAAAAAGGCTTTTCATGTCCTTTTAAAGGGACATTAAACACAAAACACATTTTCTAAGCAGAGTAGAATCTTATTCCCAGTGCCCCCTGGTGCCAAAATGTTGAAATCTATCCCAGTGTTCCAGCGTTTGCACATGTGCAGCAACTCTCCTTCAGATATCTGCAGGGAAACCTAGGTTCAAAAATGGCGCCGCCCATGTTAATGATTAATTTCACTGTGTAGACCATAACGATTAAAACAAATATATAAATTAAAGTGCTGTTAGGGTGACACTTCTACTAAGTATGAATTTAAAACAATTCTATGCTGCTATAGGACTGATTTTCTAAAGCTCTCCATTCTTGAGAGATTATCTAAAATGATCCTACACAGGATTCTAAAAAGGCAGATTTTAAAGCGACAATTAACGCAACAATTGTTATTGTTTAAAAAGATAGACGATACCTTTACTACCCATGCCCCAGCTTTGCACAAAAAACATTGTTATATGAATATACTTTATAACCTTTAAACCTCTAAATTTCTGTCTGTTTCTAAGTCACTACAGGCAGCCTCTTATCACCTGCTTTTTTATTTGCTTTTCACATCAGGGGAAGCTTGTTCATGTGAGCCATATAGATAACATTGTGCTGATGCCAGTGGATTCTAATAACACAGGACTAATTGACTTAAATGCAAGTCAATAGATAAAGTCATGTGATCAGGGGGCAGTCAGAAGTTGCTTAGATACAAGGTAATCACAGAGATAAAAAGTATATTAATACAACCATGTTTTCTATGCAAAACTGGAGAATGGGTAATAAAGGGATTATCTATCTTTTAAAACAATAACAATTTTGAGTTGACTGTCCCTTTAAGAGCTGAGTATCTCACTAAAGGGCTAACCCTAAATTTCTGTATGCAAATAAAGTAGTGACTCATATAACTCAGGGATGTCATCGGCAGTTATAGTGACCGCCTGTCCTGCAAGTCAAGCGCAGAAGAAGGAAACCAACTCACAATGCCTATGTATAATGATTATGATGCAGGCTCTCTCCCGAGCACGTGCGCACTAGGCACACGCATGTGGTCAGGAGCTAGCCTGCATAATAATATTTATGCAGAGGCTCATTATTCTGAAAGCATTGATTGGACGGTTGTAATTAATGCCTTGCCTACTTTTTCAGTAGGTTGTCTTGAGCTAGGATATAGGAGTTAGCCTATTTAATTTATATAATATTTTTTTTTTTTTTTTTTTTAGTTTACTGGTCTTTTAAACTGAGTGTGGCAGCAGTGTTTAAGCTATAGCATTGTTTATAGCAATATTATACATAGTTGCAAACGCTGTAGAATTCTTTGGCAGCAGTGTTTGCAACTATGTATAACATAGCTATAAATATTGTTGCAAACACTGCTGCCAGACTGCTAAAGACACATGCATGCTCCTGAGCTCACCTAGGATTACACCTTAGCAAAGGATACTAAGAGAACTAAGCAAAATTGATTATAAAAGTCAAATGGAAAGTTGTTTAAAATGTTATGCTCTATCCATCCCAATTAAGCTTAAAGGTATAGGAAAGTCAAACCTAAACTTGCATGATTCAGATAGAGCAGGTCATTTTAAGACACTTTTAAATTCACTTCTATTTTCAAATGTGCTTTGTTCTCTTAGTATCCCTTGTTAGAAAATGAATATGCACATATCATACACTAGTGGGAGCTGCTGCTAATTGGTGCCAATTGGTGCCTGCACACATTTGTCTCTTGTGATTGGCTAACTAGATGTGTTCAGCTTCCTGTCAGTAGTTCAATGCTGTCCCTTCAGCATTGGATAACAAGAGAATGAAGAAAATTTGATAATAGAATTAAATTGCAAATTTGTTTAAAATTCTATGTTCTATTTGAATCATAAAAGAAAATTTTGTGGTTTACTATCCCTTTAATTTTGACTTTGCTGTCCTTTTAAATTGGGCTTAATATAATGGCCACGTGCTTATAATGAAACAACAGACTCAAAATATAAATGTAGTATGTTTTGTTATTGCCGAAAGGGACAAAGTGTATAACACGATGAGTTGTATATTGTCCCACCCTAGACCAGAACTAAAATGTACCAAGATGACTTACTGAAAGGATACAGAGATTTTATAACAGAAGACAGGAACCATGAGAATAAATAAAAATAATACATGCAGTAATGTTAAGGAAATGAGATGTTAATGTTAACTGAAATAAGAGACGTGTTTACAAATAAATCAATCAATACAAATAACATCTATGGAAGCAACACATTTCTCAACAGCTATAAAATATTACAATGTTAAAATGTCACAATCATAAAATAGCGATCAATTAGGGATCCTAAGAAAATTCCCCAGTTCCATACACGTAGAGAACCTGTCCGCCTGAAATTATTACATTGTGGGACAAAATGTAATATTGCACAAGAGCTCTCTTGTGCAATGCTACCCCCTGCTCTTGCACAACCAAGGGCATGTCAATCGCCCGAACAAGCTAGTGCCGGAGTGACTTATCCCCTGAGATGGCGGAGAGGCTAAAGCAGCAGTTTCTAAGGGCTAGATTTTGAATGTTGCGTTAACAGTTACCATGACAAAAAGGGGTTTATTGTGGGTGGTTGCGTGCGTCGGATTTACAGTTCGTATTACAAGTTAAAAGTAAACACGATCAATTGAGCGCAATTGCGATTTACACTTGAATGATTTACCGCATCCTCAGAGCTCTGGTTTACTGTTTTGCAAAACAAAAAAGTGTCACAAAACACATCAAAAATACTTTACAAAGTACACTTACACTCATAATAACACCATCTAATAAACAGTAATCAAAACAAATTTGCGCAAAAAAGTTACAAGGGGTCAAAGATTTGAGGACTCAGGTGTTAGAAAAAAAGAGGTATATACATATACATGTCTAATTATGTATATAGGTGATATATATATATTTATATATGTTTGTACATATGTATTTATAGTATATATCTATACACATATAAATACAATACATATATATACATACAGGTAGCCCTCAGTTTACGCCGGGGTTAGGTTCCAGAAGGAATGGTTGTAAATCGAAACCGTTGTAAATTGAAACCCAGTTTATAATGTAAGTCAATGGGAAGTGAGGGAGATAGGTTCCAGGCCCCTCTCAAAATTGTCATAAGTAACACCTAATACATTATTTTTAAAGCTTTGAAATGAAGACTTTAAATGCTAAACAGCATTATAAACCTAATAATATAATCACACAACACAGAATATATAATTAAACTAAGTTAAATGAGCAAAAACATTTGCTAAACAGCATTATAAACCTAATAAAATAATAACACAACACAGACTTCACTTGCATTTTTCTGCAAACAGTTCTTTCCATGCATTCCAATCTGGGCTGATTTATAGACAGGAAGATCTTGTTCCTTTGAAATCTGCTCGATAGCTCAGGTCTGGTTAAAGTGATTACTTTCAGCTTGCTTGGCTTTGCTGCAACACAAGCTGACAGCTCCACCTACTGGCTATTTTAATAAATGCACTGCTTCTCAATGCTTTTCAATAGCAGTCACATGACTGGAAAAAAAGGTTGTTATTCTGAAACGGTGTAAATTGAGCCGTTGTAAAATGAGGGCCACCTGTATATATATATATATATATATATATATATACCTATCTAGACATATATATATATATATATATATATATATATATATATATATATATATAAGTGCATTGGAGCCCTTTGTAGTCAAGTAAAGGAAAACATGTAAAAGCATATTTATACAATTTTCATATTTAATAAAGTAGTATACTGTGTATTTACTGTAAATATTTCACATTCCAATATTCTGCACATAGCAAAATAGAATATCTAATAGAGATTCCTATATATATCTGTATATATCTATACCTATATATAAATAGATATTGCTATATTGTACCAAAATACCATCATATATATGTAGAAATATGTATTTATGAATAAATAGAACATATTCTGCTAAGTGAAGACCATTGGAATGTGAAAAATTTATATTTTCGTGTTGGCTTAGTGTAGAATATGCAATCAAATTTGCACGCTAGTAGGATTATTTCACATGCAATATTCTACGTTTGGCTTTTTACGCACATTGGTTTAGAGTGTGATTGAAAACAGTTTACTTTCACCTGTAATATTATATGTTCAAAAAGATTACTTCTAGCGGAATTAGCGTGCAAGCGGGATTGTTAAATACCGCTCTGCTTGTAATATGGCCATAAATATATGGTTGCCATGACAGCTTGCACTGCAAAGCCATTTTGTTAGAAACACTTGTATAGTTTTGTTGTATGATTTTTTACCTCTGATTAGCTCGGTAAGAGACATATACGTGGCAGAGTTAGGCCTGTGAATTTCGCAGTTTGAACTTACAGTTCACGCACAATTAAACATTTTATATTACAATCAAAGCTGTTTTTTGTCCATTTAAGGAAGACAAGAAACTAATATTTACTTAAATGATAACTGCACCTTGTGTATGCTTATTTGTATTCAAGGCAGTTTTTAAAACAGATGCCCGTTGGAACTGAGAAATCCGAAGCATTTGCATCCAGTTGATTAATAAGAAATGATTTGCGTTTCTGCTGAAGGTGAGCAAAGCTCTTTAAAACAACGGCACAGAGCAAAAATGCTATTTACCAGGATGTGGCACATTTCCAAGGGTATTAGTTGTTGCAGAGCTACAGTTCAGCATCTTATGACTTTCCTTCAATATTAAGCAATATAAAATGTGAACATACATCCTGTAATATAATGACAATATTTATTGTTCCAACATTTAACAGGAGCCCACAACATATGTCCAATCAGAGGTATGAGCAGTTGTGTTACCCTGACAGTCAATATGATGATGTGCAACACAAAATTTTTTGTTTAGTTTCATTTAATTTTTATAAGTAAAATAAATAATTTTGTTTTGGCAAATTAGTTATGTTAAGTTAAATCGTTTTTTCGGATCCATTCTTTATTCATATGCATTATTCTATTCTAAAGTTTAGAATAGAATAATGCATATGAATAAAGAATGGATCCGAAAAAACGAAAGGATCCGAAAAAACGATTTAACATAACTAATATGCTGGTGATTTCCAAAACAAAATTATCTAAAACCATTCCGCCGCTGTCACCCACATTGCTGACACTAAATAAAGCTATTAACTCCTAAACCGCCGTCCCCCACATCACCAACACTACCTAAACCTATTAACCCCTAAACCGCCGCCCCTAAATAAATCTATTAACCCCTAAACCATCGTTCCCCGACATCGCCAAAACTAACTAAACCTGTTAACCCCTAAACCACAGTTCCCCGACATTGGTGACACTAACTAGACCTATTAACCCCTAAACCGCCGTTCCCAAACAACAACCTAAATTAAACTATTAACCCCTAAACCTAACACCCCCTAACTTTAACATAATTAAAATATACCTAAATTAAAGTTACAATTACTACCTATTTAAAAATAAATACAAACTTACCTGTGAAATAAAAATAAAACCTAAGCTAGCTACAATATAACTATTTACTGACTGCATAGTTAAAATAAATACAAACTTACCTGTGAAATAAAAATAAAACCTAACATTACTAAAAATAAAAAAACTAAGATTACTAAAAAATTAAAACTACAATTACAAAAAATAATAAACACTAAAATTACAACAAAAAAACTACCATTACAAAAAATAACGAAATTATCCACAAAAGTTTTTTATTCCTATTCTAATACCCCATTAAAAAAAGAAAAAAAAAACACCCCAAAGTAAAAAAAACCTAATCTATAATAAACTACCAAAGGCCTTTTTGCAAACAAACGGCTAGATTACGAGTTTTGCGTTAGAGGCTGTGCGGTGCTAACGAGCAGTTTTGTCTCATCGCTCACTTACATGCAGCGCTGGTATTATGAGTTTTCAGAAACCCGTCATTAAAAGCCAAGAAGTGAGTGTTGAGCAAAATTTTGCTTATTACCGCACTCCAATACCAGCGCTGCTTAAGTCAGCGGTGAGCTGGTCGTATGTGCTCGTACACGAATTCCCCATAGGAATAAACGGGGAGAGTCGGCTGAAAAAAAGTCTAACACCTGCAAAAAAGCCGTGTAAAACTCCCTAACGCAGCCCCATTGATTCCTATGGGGAAATAAAAGTTATGTCTACACCTAAAACCCTAACATGAACCCCGAGTCTAAACACCTTTAATCTTACACTTATTAACCCCTAATCTGCCACCCCCGACATCGCCGACACCTACATTATATTATTAACCCCTAATCTGCCGCTCCGGACACCGCCGACACCTACATTATAGTTCTGAACCCCTAACATCGCCGACACCTACATTATATTTATTAACCCCTAATCTGCCGCCCCCAACGTCGCCGCCACTATATTAAAGTTATTAACCCCTAAACCTAAGTCTAACCCTAAATCTAACACCCACTAACTTAAATATAATTTAAATAAATCTAAATAAATATTCCTATCATTAACTATATTATTCCTATTTAAAACTAAATATTTACCTATAAAATAAACCCTAAGCTAGCTGCAATATAATATAATAGTTACATTGTAGCTATCTTAGGGTTTATTTTTATTTTACAGGCAAGTTTGTATTTATTTTAACTAGGTAGAATAGTTATTAACTATTTAATAACTACCTAGCTAAAATAAAGACAAATTTACCTGTAAAATAAAACCTAACCTAAATTACACTAACACCTAAAACTACAATATAATTAAATAAATTAACTAAATTAAATACAATTACCTAAATTAAATTAAATTAGCTAAAGTACAAATACCCCCACTAAATTACAGAAGAAAATAAACAAATTACAGATATTTAAACTAATTACACCTAATTTAATAGCCCTATTCAAATAAAAACATCCCCCCTAAAATAAAAAAAAACCCTAGCCTAAACTAAACTACCAATAGCCCTTAAAAGGGCCTTTTGTGGGGCATTGCCCCAAAGTAATCAGCTCTTTTACCTGTAAAAAAAAAATACAAACAACCCCCCAACAGTAAAACCAACCACCCACACAACCAAACCCCAAATAAAATACTACCTAATAAAACCTAAGCTACCCATTGCCCTGAAAAGGGCATTTGGATGGGCATTGCCCTTAAAAGGAAAGTTAGCTCTTTTGCCGCCCAAACGGGCAGTTAGCTCTTTTGCCGCCCAAACCCTAACCTAAAAATAAAACCCACCCAATACACCCTTTAAAAAAACTAACACTAATTCCCTGAAGATCGACGTACCAGGAGACGTCTTCATCCAAGCCGGGTCGAAGTCCTCAACAAAGTTGGGAGAAGTCTTCATCCAAGCCGGGCAAAGTGGTCCTCCAGATGGGCAGAAGTCTTCATCCAGATGGCATCTTCTATCTTCATCCATCCGGCGCAGAGCAGGTCCATCATCAAGACAACCGACGCGGAGCATTCTCTTCATCCAACTAAAGCTGAATGAATGTACCTTTAAGTGACGCCATCCAAGATGGCGTCCCTTAGATTCCAATTGGCTGATAGAATTCTATCAGCCAATCAGAATTAAGGTAGAAAAAATCCTATTGGCTGATGCAATCAGCCAATAGGATTGAAGTTCAATCCTATTGGCTGATCCAATCAGCCAATATGATTGAGCTCGCATTCTATTGGCTGTTCCAATCAGCCATAGAAGCAAGCTCAATCCTACTGGCTGATTGGATCAGCCAATAGGATTGAACTTCAATCCTATTGGCTGATTGCATCAGCCAATAGGATTTTTTCTACCTTAATTCCGATTGGCTGATAGAATTCTATCAGCCAATCGGAATCTAAGGGACGCCATCTTGGATGATGTCACTTAAAGGAACCTTCATTCAGCTTTAGTCGTCAGATGAAGAGGATGCTCCGCGTCGAATGTCTTGAAGATGGACCCGCTCCGCTGCGGATGGATGAAGATAGAAGATGCCGTCTGGATGAAGACTTCTGCTCGTCTGGAGGACCACTTCGCCCCGCTTGGATGAAGACTTCTCCCGGCTTCATTGAGGACTTCGACCCGGCTTGGATGAAGACGTCTTCCGGTAAGTCGATCTTCAGGGGGTTAGTGTTAGGTTTTTTTAAGAGTGTATTGGGTGGGTTTTATTTTTAGGTTATGGTTTGGGCGGCAAAAGAGCTAACTGCCCTTTTAAGGGCAATGCCCATCCAAATGCCCTTTTCAGGGCAATGGGGAGCTTAGGTTTTTTTTAGATAGTATTTTTATTTGGGGGTTGGTGAAAAATAAAAATATATAATTTGTGTGGGTCATTCACTGAAATTAGACTTAGAATAGGGTTTAAAATCTAGGTAGCAAAAAAAAAGCTCAAAATTGGCTCAGCACTGGGTGGGGGTGTGGGGGGGGAGGCTTAGCAGTGAAAGGGTTAATAATTATATTATGTATTATGTATATTATGTATTCATATGGAGTGCCAGCCCCTCATAACAAGCATGATGATGTTTAATGCCCCTCCAAATGATTGTTAATACCGTGATTTGTATGCTAGATCTAACGTAATAAACACTTTATCAAATCTGATCTAACAAATATCTATTAGCCTAAATGTTTTTTGTCTGATATTTTGATTGGGGGGCCAGCCCCCCTAATTGAATACCTAATATCTCTGTAAATATGTTAGATTTAACAGAACAACTGACTGATCATACTTAATCTAACAAATATCTATCAAATTAAATACCCTTTTGATAAATGTTTTCTTAATGGGGGGGGGGTCTAATGACAGGCTAGCCTCCCCTCAAAATAATTGACAATAGCACTCTTTGTATCTAGATCTAATGTAATAAACACTAAAAAAGATCTAACCAACTGAATGAAGTTTGTTTTAAAATTTTGATTGAGGGGGGTAACCCGGGGGAGGATGGGAACTTATTTTTTAAAGTGTTTTGACACATGCTGGAAGGATAATTAAATTTAAAGGAATACTGAGCCCAAACGTTTTCTTTCGTGATTTAGATTTGAAAAAGAAAGTCCAGAACCCTGAACAGAACTTGTTTATTGGGGGATTTATTCACCAATAAGCAAGAACAACCCAGGTTGTTCACCAAAAATGGGCTGGCATCTAGACTTAAATTCTTGCTATTCAAATAAAGATACCAAGAGAATGAAGAACATTTGCAAATAGGAGTAAATTAGAAAGTTACTTAAAATTGCTGCTCTATCTGAATAACAAAAGAAAAAACTTGGGTTCAGTGTCCCTTTAAAGTACTTCCAAATGAAACAATTTGTATTGTATTTCAAAAAAAGAAGATTGTACTTCCAATAAAACCCCAAAATTGTTCTTCCAAAAAAAGAATTCAATTTGTCATTTGTAAAAAATGTATTTGTAAAATTAGAATTGTATGTCACAATTTATCTACAATGATAAAGAATCACACACACAATCTTATGCTATAGTGGAAACCCTTCCCAGAAGAGGTGTGGCTGTATATATATTCAAGGTAGGGGGGGGGGCACCATATTAATGCTCATGGTTTCGTAGTGGGGGGGGGGGGTCTCAACAAGATCATATAGATTTGATGGTCAGGTGTCCACATACTTTTGGCCATATAGTGTAAATTGTATATTCCTAGCTGAATTTTTCTTATTACATTTGAAATTGCCAATCTTTTTATTCAAACCCATATACATAATTATTTCACTTTAAAACTTCATTTTACTGTCATTGTAACAAACTTACTATAATTAGTTTAAAAAGCTCTCGCCCGAACAGGGACTTGAACCCTGGACCCTCAGATTAAAAGTCTGATGCTCTACCGACTGAGCTATCCGGGCTTCAGCTGTTGATGTTAACAAGTGACATTCATGAAGGTTGTTTTTCACTTATGATGCTATAATATGGGCGGTTTCACATTTTTTTCTAGTTATCAAATTAACTTTAGATTTTTATTTGTTCCTCTCATATTTAAGTCAAGAAAGCAACTTCAATAAACTTTATAATCACAACAATTTAATAAAAAAACAATCTGATTTTTTTTTTAAAAAAAAAACAAACATTATTAAAGGGACAGTATACACCAATTTTCATATAACTGCATGTAATAGACATAAAAATCCAGTGTAAAACCTTTTAAAAACGTACTCCCAGTTTAGCACTGTTGATAAGGTTAGACTGAGACCCCAGTGAAAGGGGCTGGGAAACAGGAACAGGCAGACACTCCCCCTTTCCCCTGCATATGAAGAGACCCATTACACAACCAGGAGTCTGTATACATCAGTATACATCTGACACTTTGGGGCTTGGTTACAAGTCTGAAAATCAGCACAATATTATCTAAATATAAGCAAGCCTATACATTTTTACCAAAACATCCCCAGATGGGCTATATAAAATATTTACGCACAATGAAAATTTCTTCCTCCCTCCTCCCCTTTCTATCTCCCTCGCCTTTACCTTTCAATCCCTAATAAATATTGTTTTAACAATTACTCGATTTACAAAAAGCTAGTTTACTAAAATGTTTTTTTCTCAAATTGCGCAACCACAAACCCGGCGCAGCAGACAAGTTACGTGCGTCGATTTTTCACGGCCTGTGCATTTTTTACTCCCATAGACTAACATAGAACTGGCGTTGGCAGTCAGTATCACAAAGGCAGCACATGGACTTTCGCACACGGAGAATATTTTACTCCATTCTCAGCTCACCACACATAGGCAGGTGCAGCAACCCTTGCGCACAGTAAAAAAGCAGCGTAAGTCCCTGGAAGGCTTAACAAACACCTAACGCATGCGCACTCACATACATTTGAGCCACACATATCAAACAGTTAAACCTTTCAAACCAGTATCCGCCCTCTGCAAGTGTGTCAAACCAATCACAAACAGCACAACCTCTCACCTGCAGCCTTTAAACACCTGACAGACAATGCACCCTGATTACCAACCATTTTTCCCTTGCAGTCGGTTTGCATGTCAGTTTATTAATTTCTTTCAGAGTAGACTGTCCCTTTAAGGTTACTTTTGGGAAGTGCGCTGTTTTGGATGATGGATCAGCAGGCTCTGCTGGATATAAGGTAAAGAGACATTTGTTTTCAAGATCAAAATCTTTGAATTAATTGTATGCGATGGAAGAAGAGACAATTTCCTTTTAAGAGATGGGGATCATATGGTGGATGATGTGGGGGATAAAGAAATATCTGTAGCACTGAACACTAAGATATCATAGGGTCTTTACGTGTTGGCTCACTAAGGACGAGATTACGAGTGGCGCGCTATCATTTTCGCTCGTGTTACAAGTTGAAAGTAAATGCGACCGCGCAAGCACAATTGAGATTTATGCTAAATTGATTACCTCAGCACTCTGTTTAAAAAGTTATACCAAACACATCAAAATTACATGTAAAAGTACAGTTACACTCAAAATAACACAATCTAATAAAAATTATTAAAAAAAATTGCACAAAAAGTTATAAAAGCTCAAAGATATGAAAAAAGGCAGGCAAAGGGCGTTAACATAGAGAAACATACATATACATGTCTAAATATATATACTGTATATATATATAATATATAAAATATGGAAATGGGCTGCACTCTCAAACTGGACAAGGAACACATCTTATGTTACTGCAAAATGCACAGACCTGGGTGCTCAATAGCACTCACAGGCAGCTGCACATTCCCCAGAGACCCAGGCAGTTAACCCTAGACAAGTGGGTGCAAAGCCCATAGGGAAAATTACAAAACGAATTAACACAACACAGAGGAAGTCTGGCACTCACTTGCAAGTACACAGCTAAAAATGGAAGAGTTATTTACCGCATCTGGCCAAATGGGTCAAGCTTAGGAACCACGTCAAGGTCTCTTCCATCCTGGGTCCCTAATACAGCCAAACAATGCAAGCTCTCAATCAAACAAACTGGATACCACCCAAGGGTGCACAGGCCTTATGTAATCTCCCTAGACACATACAAAACACGGAAATGTACTACACTCTTAAACTGGACAGGGTGCACATTGTATAACCCTGCAAAATGCACAGCCCTGGGTGCTCAATAGCACTCACAGGCAGCTGCACATTTCCCAGAAACCCAGGCAGTTAACCCCAGACAAGTCTGGGTGCAAAGCCCATAGGGAAAATTGCAAAACACAACCACGTCAGGGTCTCCCTAATACAGCCAAATAATGCATGCTCTCAATCAAACAAACTGGAAACCACCCAAGGATGTGTGTACATATGTTTTTATATGTGTATATATGTACTTACAGACATATATACACATATAAACAGATAAATACATATGTACAGAGAAGGAGAGAGAAGGAGAGAGAGAGAGAAGGAGAGAGAGAGAGAGAGAGAAGGAGAGAGAGAGAGAGAGAGAGAGAAGGAGAGAGAGAGAGAGAGAGAGAGAGAGAGAGAACGAGAGAGAGAGAGAGAGAGAGAAGGAGAGAGAGAGAGAGAGAGAGAGAGAGAGAGAGAGAAGGAGGAGGAAGAGAGAAAGAGAGAGAGAGAGAAGGAGGAGAGAGAGAGAGAGAGAGAGAGAAGGAGAGAGAGAGAGAGAGAAGGAGAGAGAAGGAGAGAGAGAGAAGGAGAGAGAAGGAGAGAGAGAGAGAGAGAGAGAGAGAGAAGGAGAGAGAGAGAGAGAGAGAGAGAGAGAGAGAAGGAGAGAGAGAGAAGGAGAGAGAGAGAAGGAGAGAGAGAGAAGGAGAGAGAGAGAGAGAGAGAGAGAGAAGGAGAGAGAGAGAGAAGGAGAGAGAGAGAGAGAAGGAGAGAGAGAGAGAGAAGGAGAGAGAGAGAGAGAGAGAGAGAGAAGGAGAGGGGGAGAGAGAGAGAGAGAGAGAAGGAGAGAAGGAGAGAGAGAGAAGGAGAGAGAGAAGGAGAGAGATGGAGAGAGAAGGAGAGAGAGAGAGCTCACATCAAGTTAGCGCACAATAACATTTTACTTTCAACTTGTAATTTGTCCGCTACCCAACTCGCACAAAAAGCTTAATTGTAGCGCAATTACCACATGAGCACTAAATAGCACTCCACTCGTATTTTTGCCCTAAATATGACCAGTTTAGGATCTAAAAAGAGAAGGACCTTCATTTACCAGTTTTTCAGACATGAACATTTGAATATTGTTACAGGAGACTAGATTTATAAATACATCTGAGGTTTATTGTGCAAAAAGAGACTGGGTGGAAGGACCATCTTTTTGGTGTTTTGACTGTAATATTACTGTGGAGAGAATAATTGATATTGTGGAGGGAAGATGTCTAATATTAGATGTCATTATTAATGGTGTAAATAGAAGAAATAAAGGGACGGACTTCACTTGATTTTTGCTGCACATGAAAACTTTATTCACTCATATAAGAGCAACGTTTCGGTGCTGCCTGCCCATTTTTCAAACTTGAAATTATCCTCAAAATATGATAACACAAATAGATCTTGTAGATGGTTTTTAAACTTCATTCCACTGGTGGTCGTGGTTATACGTATTATAACGGTCTATTGTGTAGTTGTAGTGATAAGATGTATATTAAATAATACATTTCTAAAAAGTTTCAGATTATATCGATGGAACTTTCTGACCATCTTTTGTTTAAAGTCACCATTAATGTAATAACACCTTGGTTTGTGGGAAAGGCTTTTGGAAATGTAATGCCACTATACCATGTCATGATTATGTTAAGGTGTGGGTGGGAATTCAGGAAGCAGGTGGGCGGCCCATCAGCAAAGGGAGGGGGAGGAAGTGGGAGGGCCCTACACTGTGGAAAATAAAAAAACATAATTTGTGCTTACCTGATAAATTTATTTCTCTTGTGGTGTATCCAGTCCACGGATCATCCATTACCTATGGGACACCCTCCCCCCCCAACAGGAAGCCGCAAGAGGACCACCCACAGCAGAGCTGTCCACACAGCCCCGCCCCCCCCAACTGCCACCACCAGTCATTCGACCAAAGACAAGCAAGAGAAAGGAGAAACTATAGGGTGCAGTGGTGACTGTAGTTTAAAAATAAAAAACACTTGCCTTAAAATGACAGGGCGGGCCATGGACTGGATACACCACAAGAGAAATAAATTTATCAGGTAAGCATAAATTATGTTTTCTCTTGTAAGGTGTATCCAGTCCACGGATCATCCATTACTTGTGGGATACCAATACCAAAGCTTAAGTACACGGATGATGGGAGGGACAAGGCAGGAACTTAAACGGAAGGAACCACTGCCTGTAGAACCTTTTTTCCCAAAAACAGCCTCCGAAGAAGCAAAAGTATCAAATTTATAGAACTTTGAAAAAGTATGAAGCGAAGACCAAGTCGCCGCCTTACAAATCTGTTCAACAGAAGCCTCATTTTTAAAAGCCCATGTGGAAGCTACCGCTCTAGTAGAATGAGCTGTAATCCTTTCAGGAGGCTGCTGGCCAGCAGTCTCATAAGCTAAGCGTATTATACTCCTTAGCTAAAAAGAAAGAGAGGTTGCTGAAGCCTTTTGGCCTCTCCTCTGTCCAGAGTAGACAACAAACAATGCAGATGTTTGACGAAAATCTTTAGTAGCTTGTAAATAAAACTTTAAAGCACGAACCACGTCAAGATTGTGTAAAAGACTTTCCTTCTTTGAAGAAGGATTAGGACACAGTGACGGTACAACAATCTCCTGATTGATATTTTTATTAGATACCACCTTAGGTAAAAAACCAGGTTTGGTACGTAACACTACCTTATCTGCATGAAAAATGAGATAAGGGGAATCACATTGTAAAGCAGATAACTCCGAAACTCTTCGAGCCGAGGAGATAGCTACTAAAAACAGAACCTTCCAGGATAAGAGCTTAATATCTATGGAATGCAAAGGTTCAAACGGAACCCCTTGAAGAACCTTAAGAACTAAATTTAAACTCCAAGGCGGAGCAACAGGTTTAAACACAGGCTTGATTCTGACTAAAGCCTGACAAAACGCCTGTACGTCTGGAACCTCAGCCAGACGTTTGTGCAAAAGAATAGACAGAGCAGAAATCTGTCCTTTTAAGGAACTAGCTGACATACCCTTCTCCAATCCTTCTTGGAGAAAAGATAATATCCTAGGAATCCTGACCTTACTCCATGAGTAACCCTTGGATTCACACCAATGAAGATATTTACACCATATCTAATGATAGATTTTCCTGGTGACAGGCTTTCGCGCCTGTATTAAGGTATCAATGACCGACTCGGAAAAACCACGCTTTGATAAAATCAAGCGTTCAATCTCCAAGCAGTCACCCGCAGAGAAATTAGGTTTGGATGGTTGAAATGACCCTGAAGTAGAAGGTCCTGCCTCAGAGGCAGAGTCCATGGTGGAAAGGATGACATGTCCACCAGATCTGCATACCAAGTCCTGCGTGGCCACGCAGGTGCTATCAAAATTACTGATGCTCTCTCCTGTTTGATCTTGGCAATCAGACGAGGGAGCAGAGGAAACGGTGGAAACACATAAGCCAGGTTGAAGGACCAAGGCGCTGCTAGAGCATCTATCAGCGCTGCCTTGGGATCCCTGGACCTGGATCCGTAACAAGGAAGCTTGGCGTTCTGGCGAGACGCCATGAGATCCAGTTCTGTTTTGCCCCAACGTTGAATCAACTGTGCAAACACCTCCGGATGGAGCTCCCACTCCCAAGGATGAAAAGTCTGACGACTTAGAAAATCTGCCTCCCAGTTCTCTACTCCTGGGATATGGATAGCTGATAGATGGCAAGAGTGAATCTCTGTCCATTGAATTATCTTTGAAACCTCCAACATCGCTAGGGAACTCCTTGTTCCCCCTTGATGGTTGATGTAAGCTACAGTCGTGATGTTGTCCGACTGAAATCTGATGAACCTCACTGCTGCTAGCTGAGGCCAAGCCTGAAGAGCATTGAATATCGCTCTTAGTTCCAGAATGTTTATTGGAAGGAGTGCCTCCTCCTGAGTCCATGACCCCTGAGCCTTCAGAGAGTTCCAGACTGCACCCCAGCCCAGAAGGCTGGCATCTGTTGTTACTATTGTCCAATCTGGCCTGCGGAAGGTCATACCTTTGAACAGATGGACCCGAGATAGCCACCAGAGAAGAGAATCCCTGGTCTCTTGATCCAGATTTAGTAGAGGGGACAAATCTGTGTAATCCCCATTCCACTGACTGAGCATGCAGAGTTGCAGCGGTCTGAGATGTAGGCGGGCAAACGGAACTATGTCCATTGCCGCTACCATTAAGCCGATTACTTCCATACACTGAGCCACCGAAGGGCGAGAAGTATAATAAAGAACACGGCAGGAATTTAGAAGTTTTTACAACCTGTCCTCTGTCAGGTAAATCCTCATTTCTACAGAATCTATCAGAGTTCCCAGGAAGGAAACTCTTGTGAGAGGGGATAGAGAACTCTTCTTTTCGTTCACTTTCCACCCATGAGACCTCAGGAATGCCAGAACAATGTCCGTATGGGACTTGACAATTTGGAAATTCGACGTCTGTATCAGAATGTCATCTAAGTAAGGGGCTACTGCTATGCCCCGCGGCCTTAGGACCGCCAGAAGTGACCCCAGAACCTTCGTAAAGATTCTTGGTGCCGTAGCTAACCCAAAGGGAAGAGCCACAAACTGGTAATGCCTGTCTAGGAAGGCGAACCTGAGAAACCGATGATGATCTTTGTGTATCGGAATGTGAAGATAAGCATCCTTTAAGTCCACGGTAGTCATGTATTGACCCTCCTGGATCATAGGTAGGATGGTTTGAATAGTCTCCATCTTGAAAGATGGGACCCTGAGAAATTTGTTTAGGATCTTGAGATCTAAGATTGGTCTGAAGGTTCCCTCTTTCTTGGGAACCACAAAGAGATTTGAATAGAAGCCTTGCCCCTGTACCTCCTTTGGAACTGGGTGGATCACTCCCATAACTACGAGGTCTTGAACACAATGTAAAAATGCCTCTCTCTTTATCTGGTCTGCAGATAATTGTGAGAGGTGAAATCTTCCTTTTGGGGAAGAAGCTTTGAAGTCCAGAAGATATCCCTGGGACACAATTTCCAACGCCCAGGGATCCTGGACATCTCTTGCCCAAGCCTGGGCGAAGAGAGAAAGTCTGCCCCCTAATAGATCCGTTACCGGATCGGGGGCTGATCTTTCATGCTGTCTTAGAGGCAGCAGCAGGCTTCTTGGCCTGCTTACCTTTGTTCCAGGCCTGGTTAGGTCTCCAGACCGGCTTGGACTGGGTAAAATTTCCCTCTTGTTTTGCATTAGAGGGAGTTGATGCCGCGCTCGTCTTAAAGTTTCGAAAGGTACGAAAATTAGTTTGTTTGGTCCTTAATTTATTAGACCTATCCTGAGGAAGGGCATGACCTTTTCCTCCAGTAATATCAGAAATGATCTCCTTCTGTCCAGGCCCGAATAGGGTCTGCCCCTTGAAGGGAATATTGAGAAGCTTAGACTTTGAAGTAACGTCAGCTGACCAGGATTTAAGCCATAGCGCCCTACGCGCCTGTATAGCAAAACCTGAGTTCTTAGCCGTTAGTTTGGTTAAATGAACAACGGCGTCAGAAACAAATGAATTGGCTAGCTTAAGCGCTTTAAGCTTGTCAAGTATATCATCCAATGGAGTTTCTACCTGTAAGGCCTCTTCCAGAGACTCAAACCAGAAGGTTTTTTTTTCTTAAGGTAACCCTCTAACTTTTTATCCATTGGATCTAGGAAAGCACAACTGTCCTCGACGGGAATAGTTGTACGCTTAGCTAGGGCAGAAACTGCTCCCTCCACCTTAGGGACCGTTTGCCATAAGTCCCGTGTAGCGGCATCTATTGGAAACATTTTCTTAAAAATAGGAGGGGGAGAGAACGGTACACCTGGTCTATCCCATTCCTTAGTAATAATTTCTGAAAACCTTTTAGGTATTGGAAAAACATCAGTGTAAACAGGCACTGCATAGTATTTATCCAATCTACACAATTTCTCTGGCACTATAATGGTGTCACAGTCATCCAGAGTAGCTAAAACCTCCCTGAGCAACACGCGGAGGTGTTCAAGCTTAAATTTAAATGTAAACATATCAGAATCAGGTTGAAGCATCTTCCCTGAGTCAGAAAAATCACCCACAGAAAGAAGCTCTCCTGCCTCAGCTTCTGCATATTGTGAGGGGATATCAGACATAGCTACTAAAGCGTCAGAGAGCTCTGTATTTTTTCTAGTCCCAGAGCTGTCTCGCTTTCCTTGTAACCCTGGTAGTTTGGACAATACCGCTGTAAGGGTATGATCCATAACTGCCGCCATGTCTTGTAAAGTAAACGCCATGGGCGCGCTAGATGTACTTGGCGCCACTTGAGCGGGAGCCCCTTGAGCGGGAGTCAAAGGTTCTGACATGTGGGGCGAGTTAGTCGGCATAACTTCCCCCTTGTCAATTTCCTCTGGTGATAAATCTTTTAAAGACAGAATATGATCTTTATAACTTAAAGTAAAATCAGTACATTTGGTACACATTTTAAGAGGGGGTTCCACAATGGCTTCTAAACATAATGAACAAGGAGTTTCCTCTATGTCAGACATGTTTAAACAGACATAGCTTGGAAAACACTTTGATAAATGTAAACAAGCAAAAAATAAAAACGGTACTGTGCCTTTAAGAGAAACAAATTTTGTCAGAAATTGAAAAACAGTGATAAAAAGCAGTAAATCTTATGAAATTTTTACAGTGTGTATAATAGACTAACAGAGCATTGCACCCACTTGCAAATGCATGATTAACCCCTTAGTTTCAAAACCGGATAAAAAAAACGATATAAACGTTTTTTTAACAGTCACAACAAACTGCCACAGCTCTGCTGTGGCCCTACCTGCCCATACAACGACTTTTGAAGGCACAAAAACCCTTTGTAGAGATCCTAAGTGTTCAGGGGACTCCTTCAGGGAAGCTGGAAGTCTGAAGCTGCAAAAACTACTGCACGATTTAGGCCTGAAATTAGGCCCCTCCCAACCTGTACTCACAGTGAGAGGGCCATAAAAAACTATCCCTAGGCAAAATCTAGCCAGCCATGTGGAAAAAACTGGGCCCCAATAAAGTTTTATCACCAATATGTAGAACAAAACGTTTAAACACTTCCAGCAAACGTTATCTTATTTTCAGTAATGTGAGAAAGTAATAAGAATATTACCTTTTACAGCAAGCATGATACTAGTCGTTATTAAATCACTGTAATCAGGCTTACCTTAAATAAATCTGGTATTAACAGCATTTTCTAGCATATTCATTTCTCTAGAAAAATTTAAACTGCACATACCTCATAGCAGGAGACCCTACACGCCATTCCCCCAGCTGAAGTTACCTCATCTCTTCAGTTATGTGTGAGAACAGCAATGGATCTTAGTTACAACCTTCTAAGATCATCAAAAACCACAGGCAGACTCTTCTTCAACTTTCTGCCTGAGGCTAAAACAGTACAACTCCGGTACCATTTGAAAATAATAAACTTTTGATTGAAGATAAACTACATAAATTCACCACATCTCTCTAGCTACTTCCTATATTGTCGAGAGCTGCAAGAGAATGACTGGGGGTGGCAGTTTGGGGGGGGGGGCTGTGTGGACAGCTGTGGGTGGTCCTCTTGCGGCTTCCTGTTGGGGGGGAGGGTGTCCCACAAGTAATGGATGATCCGTGGACTGGATACACCTTACAAGAGAAATAAAGGGAGAGGAATAGAAGGGGTGCTATACTACAGAAAAAATCTGGGGTGGGGGTGTGCCCTAACTAATGATCGTGGGAGGTAGGGGGGGCCACTACACTACAGAAACTTAAAAAAAAACAAAAAAAAAACAAAACATTTTTTTAAAAAAATGCGTTTTATACGTACTGGCAGACAGCTGCCAGTACCTATGATGGCTGCATTAGCTGTGGGGGGAGGGTTAGAGATCTGTTTGGGAGGGATCAGGAAGGTTGGAGGGTAAAGGGGGGATCCTACACTTCAGAAACAAAAATATAAAAATATTTCCACACTTGAATAAGCAAAATCTTTTATTGGAGGAGCAACGTTTCAGGACTCCTGTCTCTTTCTCAAGCTAGTGCATAATAATACTAACATACATTTTATAGGATACAAACCTAAATAGGTAATCACCTGTTACTGGGAGGAGGGGCTATATCACATGACTACATACCTATGGATCAGCTGAGCTTAGTGTTGAGCTGAAAGTTTAACCATCTCTCTGCTGGTTAAAATTGTTTGACTCTCCCAGGAGCAGTTTGTCTATAAGAGCAGTAGTCGTCAGCCCTGAATACTCATTCAGCTTTCCAGGAAACAGCTGTTTTGCTTAAAGGGAGTCAGACGAACTGCTCTTAAAGATTCAGTCTGCCTGATATTGCACTGCTTGTGCAACTCCGCTTGTTCATACCTTCACTTATTGGAACGTGACTGCCACAAGCAGCTGACCGATCCTGAGCGAGTCAGCCGAGCGGCTCTGAAGCTTCGGCTTGCCAGTTATTGCACTGCATGTGCAAATACACTTGTGAGTACTGAGCTCGTGATTATAGTTGTTGTCTTCACATATCTTAGGATTATCTGCACCAGAGCGCCTCTTCTTTGTCTTTTTCTAGGACGAGGGATATTAAAATTGGAGTACCTATTAAAAACAAAGGCAGCAAAACATAATCTAAATATATATAAAGAACTTGCATTAATTCTGAATGTTGCTCTTGAAAATGATTTAATAACTAACTTTTGCCAAAATGCCCTGTGGTAACCTTATTTTATATTGTGCCCAAGATTCACAAAGGTTTAGTTGACCCCCCAGGATGCCCCATAGTGGCAGGGATAGGGTCCCTTTTGAGTCCCACTGCTCAGTTCTTAGACAAAATCTTGTCTCCCCTAGTTACACAAGGTAAATCATATATAAAAGATACCACACATTTTTTAGAGATCATGAAATGGTTTACAAATGTCAATGATGAAATATGGTTATCCACTTTGGATGTATCTTCCCTGTACACGGTCATCCACCATTTGGTGGGAATGGACTGTATACGCAAGGCACTCTTCGATTGTAAAACATATAGTAAATCACAGATGGATCTATTGATCCAATAATTAGAGATGGTTCTAACTAACAACTTCTTTATCTTTGATAAAAAATACTATGTGCAAAAAACTGGCACGGCTATTGGGTCGAATATGGCCCCAGCCTATGCCTGCCTGGTTATGGATGCGATAGAAGAAAAATTTGTATACACCCATCCATTTCGCCAGTTTTGCCAGGGCTGGTACCTCTACATAGATGATCTGTTCATTGTGTGGCGGGGCCCCCCCTGACAAATTACTGTAATTAAAGTCAGATATTGAAAGAGATGTTCCTTTTCTGAAATTCAGTTGCAAGGTTGATTGCCATCAATTGGAATTTTCAGACACTTTGGTCTTTAAGAATAATGATTTGTTTGTAAAGTCCACTGATCGCAATACCTTGCTTCATAGAAAAAGTTTCCATCCTGAGAGTTTTTCAGAGTGTTCCCAAATCACAGATGATTCGGGTCAAATGTATAGTCTCTGACCCTGAGGTAAAGAAATCTAGAATTTCTGAAATGAGAGGGAAATTTCAACAGGGAGGTTACCTAGCTCAGGAACTTACTGACATTGAAAGGTCTCTAGATTGTCCCATTGCTCCATCCTTTAACAAAATAATTAAGAATCCACTAGGATTAATTTTGTAAGCACATATAACACAATGAGCAGACAGATCTTTAACATCACAAAAAAGAATTGGTTTTTATTGCAGGAAGCCTGCCCCAATATAAAAGCGTTCAAGGAAATCCTCAGGGCCTCATTTCAGAAGGGCAACACTATAGGGAAACGATTGGTGCATGCCAATGTGCAAAACACTAAGGAGACACCTGCCCTTATTTTGGTAAACCTAGACAAGGAACTTTTTCCTGCCTGGGATGCGCCCAATGTAATAGTGTTATTAAAAGTAATATAATATATATCTGGACACTACACATGTGAATCATCTTACGTGGTAAATGCCCTTAAATGCCCGTGTGGCCTCCTGCATATAGGAGGGACCACCCAAAAGGGCAGAGATAGGGGTTGTAAACACAAATCTACCATTAGAAATGAGTCCACTGCCCATTTTCTAGAGATGGGACACAAGGCTAATCAACTCAGATTTATGGTAATAGACAAGGCCCCTAAAAATCCCAGGGGTGGGTATAGAATAAAAAAACTCCTATATAAATAAGCCAAGTAGATATGACGTCTCAATACCATGCACCCAAATAGCCTAAACAGAGATTTTAACCTGCTTCCATTTATTTAAGGTCTGTCTTCCCTCATGTTATTTTTTTACATGGCTAGATAAACAACATACTTCATAAAATATTTTTGCAATATCGAGTTAATTTAGATTATGTTTTGCTGCCTTTGTTTTTAATAGGTACTCCAATTTTAACCAGCAGAGAGAGGGTTAAACTTTCAGCTCAACACTAAGCTCAGCTGATCCATAGGTATGTAGTGATGTGATATAGCCCCTCCCAGTAACAGGTGATTGGTTACCTTTTTAGGTTTGTATTCTATAAAATGTATGTTTGTATTATTATGCACCAGCTTGAGAAAGGGACAGGAGTCCCGAAACGTTGCTCCTCCAATAAAAGATTTTGCTTATTCAAGTGTGACCCCTTCATCTGTCATTTTTACATATTTGTGGAGGCCATCAGAGGGAGGCCTGGAAGGTGTTGCACCTACTTCACTGATCTAACTGAGGCTGTGACCATTAGGTGTTGTGCTGATCCTATGTGTGTAATATTAAATCTTCATACTGTCAGACTGTCTGCCAGTACCTAAGATGGGGGTGACCAGTGGGGGTGAGGGAGGGAAGAGAGCTGTTTGAGAGGGATCAGGTAGGGATCAGGGAGTGGGAAGTGTCAGTTAGGAGGGTAATCTCTACATTACAGCTAAAATTAACCTTACAAGCTACCTTATTAACCCCTTCACTGCCGGGTATAATAGAAGTGTGGTGCGCAGCTGCAATTAGCAGCCTTCTAATTACCAAAAAGCAATGGCAAAGCCATATATGCCTGCTATTTCTAAACAAAGGAGATCCCAGAGAAGCTTTTTCAATCATTTGTGCTATGATTGCGCAGCAGTATGTAAATAATTTCAGTGAGAAACCCAATGTTTGTGAAAAAGTTTTTATTTTTTTTATTTTTTTAAGATCGCTTTTGGCAGAGAAACAGTATCATGAAATATACCAAAATGGGGCCTAGATCAATACCTTGGGTTGTCTACTTAAAAAAATATATAGTTTTGACAGGTAAATAGAAAAAAAACAAAGCTCTATTACTGTTTAAATGGAGTGATAGCAAAAATGCTAAAAATCCTCAAGTATTTTGGGCAAGTTTTTCTTTAAAAGCCCCGCTAGTGAAGGGGTTAAAAGGTTTTTAATTCCACTTTTTTCTCTATGTAAGTGCTGTGTTTGCTCTACCAGACAAGTTGGTTTCTTGGGTAACTAGTGTAATAATTGTTTTCTTAATAAAAAACTGTTTGCGGTTTATTTTGTTTAAACAGCAGCTGGGGAAAATTGTTAAAAGTGTATTTTACTAGAAAATGGTTTCTTACTGTGCCATGGTTTCTTATTATTTAGATGGTATATTTCATATCAGGAATTCAGTGTTTTTGATAGGAAAAAAATGTATTCTTTAATTTTGTCAAGATGTTTCCAAAGGCAACTTTGTCCCTCAGGGGTCCTTCCGGCAGCTTTAAAGGGACATTGAACCCATTTTTTTTCTTTCATGATTCAGATAGAGCATGCAATTGTAAGCAACTTTTTAATTTACTCCTATTATCAATTTTTCTTCA
>NC_069499.1:1555162413-1555237413 GCF_027579735.1 Bombina bombina | reverse complement strand
ATTAACCAGAGATTAGATCTCTGGTTAATTTTATAAATGTGCCCCAATTGCCCCCAAAATACAGTGGTGTGTATTTTATAAAAAAATAAACATTGTAGCATATTTATTTTTAATAGAATAACTGCACCAGGCAGTTTTTTGGGGCTAAAAGTGCCTTTACATTGCGGACTATGGGAACTATGTGTCCCCAGTAAATATATATATATATATATATATATATATAATCATATACATATATATTTACACTTTGCTGCCATCGCTGCGCTTCTTACCCCCTGCACTGCGTAAGTTCTTGTGCCGAGTCTGACGGCATGAGAATGAGGCCCCCATTGGAGCCTATGGAAGCGCGCTCTTGTGAGCGCAATGCTTCCCAGCTGTCAACTTGTAATGCCATTAGTGTGCGCTGGTATTACTCAGTGGAGCGCTAATATCACTTTCTCTAAAGCAATATTTAGCGCTCCACTTGTAATCTGGCTATAAAGCAGAGCAGATAGATAATGAAATAAAGATAATTAATATTTTGCATAGAAACGCAGATTCTGCACAATACAGGTAGTTTGCCCATATTACTCCCTGAAACATCATTTTAAATTACCTGTATCTCCAAATGTAATTTCCTTCTTAAAGGGACATAAAACACAACATTTTTCTTTCATGATTCAGATAGAGCAAACCATTTTAAACAATTTTCCAATGTACTTTTATTAATCTTCTTTGTTTTTTTGCTATCCTTTTTTAAAAAGCAGGAAGGTAAGCTCAGGAGCGTGCACGTGTGCAGCACTATATGGTAGCAGTTTAGCAAGAATGTTAGAGCACTAGATTGCAACACAATTTTCTGTCATGTAGTGATCCAGACAGTGCACACTACCTATCTAGATATCTATTCAACAAAGAATAACATGAGAGTGAAGCAAATGTGATGACTGAAGTAAATTTGTAAAATTGTATTCTCTATCTGAATAATGAAAGAAACATTTTGGGTTTCATGTCCCTTTAAAGAGATATAATATAATATGTGTAGAGTATTCTATTGCTGCACAATTACTTCCATATAACTATGTGTTTAACAAGTTAGCTCTAGAGCAGTAATGCAATACTGGGAGCTAGCTGAACACATTGGGTGAGCCAATGACAAGAGGCATATATGTGTGTAGCCACCAAACACCAGTAGTACCAGCTTATTCTAAGACTATATCTTTATTTAGAACTTGCTAAGAGGAGCATATGTATTGGATAAGACCAGATTCAGTCAGTTGACAAGTACATTGCTAAATTGTTATTGATTACTGTACAGTAGAACTTGTGAACCATTTCCTACCTAAATAGTTTACATTTTAGTTTTCTGTAGCCTTTCCCAGCTTTATAAGTTTAACTGACGAATCGACTGACTGACGAATCGACTGACTGACGAATCGACTGACTGACGAATCGACTGACTGACGAATCGACTGACTGACGAATCGACTGACTGACGAATCGACTGACTGACGAATCGACTGACTGACGAATCGACTGACTGACAAATCGACTGACTGACAAATCGACTGACTGACGAATCAACTGACTGACTGACGAATCAACTGACTGACTGACGAATCAACTGACTGACTGACGAATCAACTGACTGACTGACGAATCAACTGACTGACTGACGAATCGACTGACTGACGAATCGACTAAATTTTTTTTTTTGTCTTATGAATTCTTTGTTTTTTTAAAGGGCTGTCCGTTTATCATTTTTGGATAATCGCTATGAAAAAATCTTGTTGTTTTTACATTTGTCTATTATTATTATTATTATTATACTTTATTTATAAATCCCCAACAAATTCCACAACTCTGCCCATGGGTGCAAATGATAAGAGGACAACGATGATACAATATTTGTAAGAGAAGACACAATTTATCTAAGAAATACAGGAGGTATTGAGGGCCCTATTTCCCTGGGAACTTACGATCTAGAAACAATCTAAAACACAAATTCTCATTGGCACTGTTTAATCAGTCAGACTATCTGCACACTGGTTATGACCATACTACTGTAATGAGTATTTACTGATAATAAACACATGCCCGGCACTATATCATAATGATGGGCATAAGTCTCTTCTGCTACATATCCTTGCTAGGTCTGCCATCCTTTCTGGATAACTTATTGATAATCAGAAGGAGGGGTTTCCCTTTCGCTTGTGCAGGGACCATGCTGTGCCTTACTGATAAGCAGGGCAAACATTTCTTAGAATAGCTAGGGTTAATCTGCTGACCCATAATGTATACAAAACAAGTCGTACTAATGTACACATGGGTAAAGGGCAGTAAACTCAACATTTAAAGGGATTATTTAGAGTTTGCAATTTTAAAGGGACATTTCACACTAGCATTACTCACAATGGTTAATTTTACCTGCTGGGGTGTATTTAATTGTTTGGAAACAGCAACTTTATCTTTGTTTTGTTATTTGAAATAGCGAGTTTTGCGTGTAAACATCCACCTGCACTGAAAATATGAATAACAAATGTATTATCTGCAGAAGATCTACCTAAGCATGAGTCAATAGCGCTAACTAATCTCCCAGTGGGGGCAGGACATTTTTGTATATGAAACCCAAAATTCTATTCTGTGATTCAGACACAGCAGACAATTTAAAAAAGTTTACAATTTATTTCTATTATCAAATATGTTTGTTCCCATGGTATCCTTTGTTAAAGAGATGATGCAAAAAAAGACAGCGCCTCATTGTGCAAGTAGGTTTCGTAAGAAAGAATCACAGTGAGAGTGAAGACAAGTGGAAATATACTCACAAGAGTATTGGCACCCTTATTGAAAGTGGTGCGAATAGGCAGACTGACGTTTTAGCAGCAGTCAGTACGCTGTGCCGGATAGCATCCGAAATCCTGAACGGACGAATGTGGGCTCTCCTCTATAGATCGAGTCCAAATCCTCTGTAGCTGTGCTGTGGAAAGAAACAGCGTGCAGCTGCTCTCTGTGTGTGATCAACTCTGCAAGCTGGTAATTAGAAAACAGTCCTCGGCAGAGCTACACTCAGTGAAAAACTCTACTAATGGTAGAGAAAACTTGGCAAGCGAAGATAAAAAAGCCAAATGATACAAGGCTTAATGTATAAAAGAGTAAAAACACTTTATTTGGGGTGAGCTTTTTTACGCGTTTCTCGGCCACAAGCTCCTGGCCGTTTCATCAGAAAACTTGCATGCTCTAACCTGTAATTAAAGCTCAACCCTAGACTAATGTGTGTAGGACTCCCAGAGCACTGTTGGTCCGGGCGGAAAACCCTGAGGATGCAATAAGCAGACCTAGCCAAATGACTCTGCTTTGTAACTAGCGCTACTGATTGGATCAGCTGCGGTTTTTCGCTCGGGACCAGCAGTACTCTGCAGATCGCAAGCGGTATTTCTACTGTGAGTTTAATCCATTTGTGGGAATTAAACACACAGTAGTCTAGGGTTAATAGTCCTTTTTTGACTATAATAGCCATATAAGAGTGGTGTTGTGTATGTACTTCTTCCCTGCATACAGTAAATAAATTAGGTAGTTATGGCTCATTAAAGGGACATAATACTCATATGCTAAATCACTTGAAACTAATGCAGTATAACTGTAAAAAGCTGACAGGGAAATATCACCTGAGCATCTCTATGTAAAAAAGGAAGATATTTTACCTCACAATCTCCTCAGCTCAGCAGAGTGAGTTCTGTGTAAAAAGTTATACTTCACCTGCTCCCAGCTGCAGGTAAAAATAAAAAAAAATAAAGAAATGAACAGCAGCCAATCAGCATCAGCAGTGCTGAGGTCATGAACTCTTACTGTGATCTCATGAGATTTGACTTAACTCTCATGAGATTTCATAGTAAGCTTCCTTTACCTGATTGGTGAAATAATATGAGAGTGCACAATGCTAGTCCCTTCAGATGTCCCAGGACAAACACACTAATATGCTGCTTAGAAATCCTTTACAATGGGAGGTGGCTACTGAGGAACGTTTGAGGTAAAATATCTTTCTTTTTTACATAGAGTTGTTCAGGAGATATTTTCTAGTCAGCTTTTTACAGCTATTCTGCATCACTTTCAAGTGTTTAAACATTTGGGTATTATGGCCCTTTAACAGCGTATAAATACTTATCATTATACTGTGCAGCGTGTTCATTATCATATATCAGCATAATGGCACAATTTACTAAAATGGTGCCTGGTCTTAAAAATAAAGCAACTAAGGGCTCAATAGTAAATATATAGCTTAGAGGAGAGAATGGGGTATTAATGGGCTTAATAAAGCTGTGGCTGTGAGTGTTTTTCACAAAAAGAGCAACACTAGAACAAGAGGTTATGATCTCAAGCTGAAGGGTAATAGGTTCAGGAGTAATTTACGGAAGCACTAATTCACGAAAGGGTGGTTGATTCAAGGAGTAAACTTCAATTTGAGGTGGTAAAGACAAACACTGTGGAGGACTTAAAGAATGCCTGGAATAAGCATAAGGCTATCCTATGTACTAATTAATACCCGGGATAAGCATAAGGCTATCCTACATACTAATTAATGCCTGGGATAAGCATAAGACTATCCTAAATACTAATTAATGCCTGGGATAAGCAAAAAGCTATCCTACATACTAATTAATGCCTGGGATAAGCATAAGGCTATCCTAAATACTAATTAATGCCTGGAATAAGCATAAGGCTATCCTACATACTAATTAATGCCTGGGATAAGCATAAGGCTATCTTATATACTAATTAATGTCTGGGATAAGCATATGGCTATCCTACGTACTAATTAATGCCTGGTATAAGCACAAGGCTATCCTATGTACTAATTAATGCCTGGGATAACCATAAGGCTACCCTATGTACTAATTAATGCCTGGGATAAGCATAAGGCTATCCTATGGACTTATTAATCCTTGGGATGAGCAAAAGGCTATCCTATGTACTAATTAATACCTGGGATGAGCAAAAGGTTATCCTACATACGAATTAAAGGGACACTGTAAGTAAATATTTTTTATGCCTGTTACTAACTAACTACCCCAAATACGCTTTTTATCAATAGCATTTCATTAACATATCTCTACCGTATATCAGAAATCTTGTCTGTAAATTTAATTGTTTTCCAAACCCACTCCGTGGGTATCCTTTGCTCTGTACCAATCCGTTTACAATACCTAGGTTTCAAAATGGCGCTTTAAAAAGTTTGTGCAACTTCGTCTTCAACAGGTCATATTGCGCATGCGCATTAGAGCCGCATTTAAACGCATACGTATTGGGAACGTATAGGTAGATAATGAGATGCAAATAAACACAATTTCATTGGTTTAAGTATTTTGAACACATAGTGCCAAAAATAGTGGGCAGGATAACGTGACATCATCGGTGAATAAAAGATATAACTTTTATAACGTTATGAAACTTCGTTTTGGAGAAAATATAGGTCAGTAGGTTTTAATTAATGTTTATTAACTTTAATATGTTAGTTGTTTGGCTTAAAAATTATAACAGAAAGTAATCCTTTAATGTCTGGGATAAGCATACGACTGTCCTAATACTAATTAATGTCTGGGTTAAGCATAAGGCTAGCCTACATGCTAATTAATGCCTGGGATAAGCATAAGGCTAATTTACGAACTAATTAATGTCTGGGATAAGCATAAGGCTGTCCTACATAATAATTAATGCCTGGGATAAGCATAAGGCTATCCTACGCACTAATTAATGCCTGGGATGAGTATAAGGTTATCCTACATACTAATTAATGCCTGGGATAAGCATAAGGCTATCCTAATACTAATTAATGCCTGGATTAAGCATAAAGCTATCCTACATATTAATTAATGCCTGGGAAAGAATAAGGCTAACCTATTTGCTAATTATTGCCTGGGATAAGCATACGGCTATCCTGCCAACTAATTAATGCCTGGGATAAGCATAACGCTATCCTAATTACTAATTAATGCCTGGGATAAAGCTATTCTACATACTAATTAATGCCTGGGATAAGCATAATGCTATCCTATGTACTAATTTATTGTCTGGGATAAGCATAAGGGTATCCTACGTACTAATTAATGTCAGGGATAGGTATAAGGCTATCCTAAGTACTAATTAATGCCTGGGATAACCATAAGGCTAACCAACATACTAATTAATGCATGGGATAAGCATAAGGCTATCCTATGGACTAATTAATCCTTGGCATGAGCAAAAGGCTATTGTATGTACTAATTAATACCTGGGATGAGCAAAATGGTAACCTACGAACTAGTTAATGCCTGGGATAAGCATAAAGCTGTCCTAAAGACTAATTAATCCCTGGGATAAGCAAAAGGCTATCCTATGTACTAATTAATGCCATGGATAAGCAAAAAGCTATCCTACATAATAATTAATGCCTGGGATAAGCATAAGGCTATCCTATGGACTAATTAATCCCTGGGATGAGCAAAAGGCTATCCTACATAATAATTAATGCCTGGGATAAGCATAAGGCTATCCTATGGACTAATTAATCCCTGGGATGAGCAAAAGGCTATCCTACATAATAATTAATGCCAGGGATAAGCATAAGGCTATCCTATGGACTAATTAATCCCTGAGATGAGCAAAAGACTATCCTACAAACTAGTTAAAGGGACATTGTACACTAGATTTTTCTTTGTATAAATGTTTTGTTGATGAATTATTTATCTAGCATATCTGGTAGTGTTTTTGTAAAAATGTATAATTTGGCTTATTTTTAAATAACATTGTGCTGATTTTCAGATGCCTAACCAATAACCAAGCCCAAAGGTTTTAGATGTATACTGATGTCTACAGATTCCTGCTTGCTCCTGTTAGTCTAATGCACTGGTTTTCAAACCTGTTCTCAGGCCTACCTAACAGGCCACATTTTTAGGATATCTTAAACGTCGTCTCAACCAAGGTAATCCAGAAAACCTGGCCTGTTGGGGAAGCCTGAGGACAAGTTTTAAAACCAGTTGTCTAATGGGTCTTTTATATGCAGGGAAGGGCTTCTAACTACATTTTTTAAAGGTTTTATGCTGGATTTTTAGATCAGTATCTGTGCTTATTCTTCTTTATAGTAGTGTCTATTACATGCCGCTATATGACAATTGGTGTATACTGTCCCTTTAAACTAGCACTTTATAGGTAATCTGGGCAGAAATGTTGCGCCTTTGACTATTACCTGCCGTCCCCCATAATAAAATGACCGTTGCTTCATCTGCTAGTCCTATGGATAAGCTTTATTAACCCCTTCTTTTACAGGAACACCTCTGCCATCTGCCCTGCAAGTTCTGGTGCTGCTGAACCCCCACAGTGGGACGGGTAAAGCGCTTGAGCTCTTCCAGACAATTGTGATGCCCATGCTGTCTGAGGCTGAGGTCCAGTTTACCCTGATGGTGACCGGTATGAGGACTGGGGTCAGGGATGGGTGGTCCTTGGTTATATGGAAATATTTCGGGAAGTATAGATAGGGAAAGGGTGAGACCTTGTGGTTGTTATTTATTAAACTTGTGGAGAGTGCAGATCTATAGCAAAAGATCAGAATATTATGTGATGGGAATTCCTTTTGAACCACACAGTGTGACCTTGGCCTATCAGTGAGTACCAGAGGCCATTAACCTTTATTGGCTAACCTATTAGCTTAGCAGGAAAAAGGGACATCAAACCCAATGTTTTTCTTTCATGAGTCAGTAAAGCGGAACATTTTTAAAACAATTTACTTCTTTTATCAAATTGACTTCATTCTCATGCTATTCTTTGTTTAAGAGAATACCTAGGTAGGTCATGTACACATGTCTGGAGAACTATATGGCAGCAATTTTGCAAGGATACTTTAAAGCGTTAACATAAAGTACTCCTAAGTCTACTAACCTGCTTATCAAGTAAGGGTACAATGAGAACAAAGTAAATTGGAAAGTTTTTTTTTTTTTTTAAATTGTACACTCTATCTGACTCATGAAAGAAAATTGTTGGCTTTCATATCTCTTTAACAATTTTTTAAGGTAGCTTTTGAAGTGGTTGTCTTATTTCTTTGCGTTTTCTAGTAAATTTTTTATTTCTCTTGGATCCGCAGAGCGCCAAAACCAGGCACAAGAACTGGTGCGTGACGAGGACCTGTCCCGTTATAATATTATCGTAGTGATGTCAGGAGACGGGCTGATGTTTGAGGTACAGGGACCTGGAAATTAAATATATTTTATCATACATTTGCAATATAATAATGGCTGTTTAAACGTGCCATGAAGCTAGCTGCATACTAATATCACTGTATTAATTGGTTGATGGCAGCATGAAACAAAAACATCAGCTCATTTAGCACAGGAAAAGCTACTGTCCCTGTCAGGAACCGCAGAACATAACTGAGAAGTACACAGCTGGTGATTGGTCAGCTCCCTGGGCATGCTGCTCTTCATTGGCTCACTGACCATGTCCTACGCCAGAGCTGCAATGTGTTGCAAAAAAGAGCATTTAAACGTTCATTTAAAGTGACACAAAACCCCAAATTTTTTATTTCATAATTCAGATAGAACATACAATTTTAAACAATTTTCCAATTGAATTCTATTATCAAATTTGCTTTGTGTTGTCTTTGTATCCTTTGTTGAAAATCACACCTAGGTATGCTCAAGAGCAGCAATGCACTGCTGGATGTTACGCATATATCCTCTTGTCATTGGCTCACCATATGTTTTTCAGCTAGCCCCCAGCAGTGCATGGCTGCTCCCTTACCTACTCTTCAACAAGTAATTGGAAAGTAGTTTAAAACTGTATTGTCTATAGGAATCATTAAAGTTTTTAATTTTGACTTTGCTGTCCCTTTGATTCTTTGTTGAAGAGGATACCTAGGTATTTAGTGTGCATATGTCTGAACAAATATGTGACAGCTCTTTTGCAAGAATGCAAAGATCAGTAGTGCTTGAACAATGCATAAAATTAAAGGGACACTAAACCCAATTTTTTTCTCTCATGATTCAGATAGAGCTTGAAATGTTATAATTAACTCCTATTACCAATTTTTCTTCATCTCTTGCTATCTTTATTTTAAAAGCAGGTATATATATCTTAGCAGCCAGCCCATTTTAGGTTCAGCACCATGGATAGTGCTTGCTTATTGGAGGTTTACATCTACCCACCAATAAGCAAGCATAACCCAGGTTCTCAACCAAAAATGGGCTGGTTCCCATGCATCCCATTCCTGCTTTTTAAATTAAGATAGCAAGAGAACGAAGAAAAAATGATAATAGGAGTAAATTAGAAAGTTGCTTAAAATGTTATGCTCTATCTGAATCATGAAAGAAAACGTGGGTTCAGTATCCCTTTAATAAAAACATTCTTAAAAAAAGGCTGCCATATAGTGCTCTAAACACATTCACGCTCCCAAGCCTACCTACCTGCTCTTCAACAAAGTATACCAACAGAACAAAGTCAATTTGATAGTATCGTTTTTTTTTTTATTGTACAATACTTTGGATCATGAAATAAATAATTTGGTTTCATGCCCCTTTTAAAGACAGGATACTCAGAGTATTTGGTAATACTGGTTGTTTTCTACCAGCAAAAAGTCTATGGATGATAGATATACAGCTGTCATTAACACCTCTCCATTACACCTGCTCCTTAGGTCATTAATGGGATCATGGAGAGACCTGACTGGGCTAGTGCCATTAAAAAGCCACTTGCCATTTTACCTGGAGGGTCAGGAAATGCTCTTGCTGCTTCTATCAGTCATTACGCTGGGTAAGTTATGTTTTATCAGATCATCCGTATGCTACAGAAATCCCAGTCATTGTGCAATGAATTCCCCTCTGTTGCACTAATCAGAAGTTCCTATATTATTCTTTGCAATCGATTTCCTAAAGAATACAGATATGAGTGAGCTTTAGTGAGTTAGATGCACAATATAACATACTAGGGAGACTGGAAATGGCTTTTAGTTTCCAAAATATAGGTGTAATGTGTGTAACTGTTCTTTCATATACAGAAAATGTTAGAATATAATGTCCCTTTAAGTGAATGTTGCCAACTGTGCAGTATAATCTATAGCTATAGTGCTGGAGAGTATAGGCAGCCCCTTCCCCCTCTGAGAGGTACATGTGTTCAAGCTTCCCATTGCCACATCCCACCCTTGCATGAACACAGTGACAGATGTGACATTTGCCTCCAGCCCACCCTAATTACATTTTAGTTCTCATCCTACTTGAGCTGGTGTACCGTCCCCAGGGAATGTTTAGGGGGTGGGGAGAGAATATGCGATTTGCTGGTAACAGATGGGACACCCTTTTTTTCCAAACAAGATCATCATTAAGGGTTACTATATTATCTTCCAGTTTAAATGGCTTGGCTGCCAGAGAGGGTTGCAGCCCATCATTAGGCTGTGCATTATAGATGTGTCTAGCAGTCAAGGGGTTAAATATATATAGTAGGTTGTATACCTACTGTCGCATATTTTTGAGATTTAAATTATCCTTTTTTGTCTTTCCCACACAGACACCAGCAAGTAATGGGCACCAAGCTTCTCACCAACTGTGCCTTTGTGATGTGCAAGGGTAAACCTCACCCTCTGGACCTTGTCTCATTAACCACCTCTACTGGAAGACGGATCTTTTCTTTTCTCAGTTTAGCCTGGGGTTTATTTTCCGATGTTGATATTGAGAGTGAAAAGTATAGGTTTATGGGTCCTGCTCGATTCTCCATAATCACAGCATACCGAATAACTGCTCTGCGTATATATAAGGGTCGTTTATCTTACCTACCTGCCAATGCTTTGCTTGGAGGGTTGGAGAATAAAGCAGAAGCTGAGTCTAGCCAGCCAAATTCCAACAAAACAAATCACAAGCCCACAAAGGACAGTCCAGCATCTCCAATTTTGGAAGATACATTGTTGGTCCCATTGGACCATCCAGTTCCGAGTCATTGGAGTGTGGTTAGCGAGGACCAATTTATCTTTGTGCTTGCTCTTTATCAGTCTCATCTTGGAGCTGATCTCTATACAGCTCCCATGATAAAAGATCTTGGAGAAGGATTAATTCACTTGTTCTATGCTACCTCCAGAATTTCCCGGACCTCCCTACTAAAATTCTTGGTGTCTATGGAGAAAGGTACTCATCTGGATACAGCAATCCCACACTTGGAACATGTGCCAGTGAAGGCTTTCAGGGTAGAGCCCTTACAAACAGGTGGGATAATGACAGTGGATGGTGAGGCCATACCAAGTAATGCCATCCAAGGCCAAATACACAGTGGACTTGGGAGTATCATTAGTATACCACAAGGAACGTGACCCCCTGGGTATCTGTAGTCAGCAAACATCCGGAATGTACTATAAATGATTGGATGTGCTTTCACAACAAAATAATGTGCCACTAAGCTGGTTTAATTATAAGAGTTGGCATGAAAGTAGGTACCACCTCTGAGTGGTTGGACTGAGTCATAATCTGGGTTTTCATGACGTAGCTAACTATACAGATGCCTTTCTTTATAAAAAAAATGTATCCTAACTTAAAAATAGGTTGGATGAGGGGGTGGTAATTTGTACTTAGAGAAGCTGTGGCTTTTGTGTAATCTGAACTGAGAGTTTCAAGTTTGGCAGCTGTCTTCAAGTTTCTTGTGCTGAAATGTTGGGTTTACCTTGCATAAAACCCATGCACAGACATTCAGCTCACTCTTCCTATGCACATATATTTAGCTTATCTATACCATCTGCAGACATTCAGGTTACCCTTCCCATGCGCAGACATTCAGTTTACCCTTCCCATGCGCAGACATTCAGTTTACCCTTCCCATGCGCAGACATTCAGCTTACCCTTCCCATGCGCAGACATTCAGCTTACCCTTCCCATGCGCAGACATTCAGCTCACTCTTCCCATGCACATACATTTAGCTTATTTATCCCATCTGCAGACGTTCCGCTTACCCTTCCCATGCGCAGACGTTCCGCTTACCCTTCCCATGCGCAGACGTTCCGCTTACCCTTCCCATGCGCAGACGTTCCGCTTACCCTTCCCATGCGCAGACGTTCCGCTTACCCTTCCCATGCGCCGACGTTCCGCTTACCCTTCCCATGCGCCGACGTTCCGCTTACCCTTCCCATGCGCAGACGTTCCGCTTACCCTTCCCATGCGCAGACGTTCCGCTTACCCTTCCCATGCGCAGACGTTCCGCTTACCCTTCCCATGCGCAGACGTTCCGCTTACCCTTCCCATGCGCAGACGTTCCGCTTACCCTTCCCATGCGCAGACGTTCCGCTTACCCTTCCCATGCGTAGACGTTCCGCTTACCCTTCCCATACGCAGACAGGGTTCCAAACCTCTGCCATGCTTTTTATTCCTACTGACAAACTACAGACCTTATTGTAGCTAATTTTCTATTCAGTCTGTCTATCCCATCTAGTGTTAACTCTCTACCACTCATTATTATGACCTTTAAAAGTCTTGTTTTATACCTACTTTAGAACATGTAACATTCTCTCTTTAAAGGGACATACAATATATTTTACTTTGTTACATAAAAGGACAGTATGCAAACAAGGCTGTATAGAATATAGGGTTTTTGAAGTAATGAACAGGGTTTACACTCGGCCTTTTTGCATATTTTATATCTGTCCCTAATTATACCCAGCAGAAAAGAAAGAGAAAGGGAAAACCTAGGTTTCAAGAAGGCAGCATAAATTACTTTATTGAAAATAAAGTACTTTATAGAAACTAAAACTTTACATTTATATCTTCAATATTAAAAGAACTAATATCATTTTTAAGGGATAAAAATTTCAAAAATTAAATGTGCATTGGTGCATTATACTTCCATTAACAAAAATGAATCTAGTAAAAGTTAATACAGTTTTTCAGTGGCATACGCACATATGCTGTGAGGGCCGTGTACCAATATTCAAACAATCCACCTTCTCAGAGAGTCAGCAGTGGCTTCTATAAAAGAAATTAAATGGACAATAACATCTCTCCTTTAAAGGGAGATTAAGCACTAAATAAATACTAGATAGAATGACGCATTCAAAGAAAAGATTAGTCGGAGAATAACATTTAGATGGATTTTTAAAGTTTCATTAGCTGCTAAAATATTGCCAAAATAAGTGTAAAAGTTTTAGTGTCTATAAAACAATGGGAGCTGCCATGTTGCAACTTAGGTTATCTGCTCTGCTGTGGCCAATTAGGGACAGTTATAAATAGGTCACTAGAGTGTGCAGCCAATGGCTGTGAGGAATATAACAGTGTTCTGCACTTCTATTTCTAACAGTAACTGGAATGCTCACAATTTCATAATGGAATTACAGGAAAAGAGGACAAAATAAATAATGAAAGTATATTGCAGAGGTTTTTTATATATACGATTTATCATTGTATATTACCATCTCAAAGTGTTTAATGTCCCTTTAAAATGTTCCCAATGATTTATTTTATTTTCTAGAGTGTATTAAATTGTTTCCAAACATATTCTTTACCTTTATTTTGTCATTTGAAATAGCTGCTTTTGCCTGTTCAGTCTCCACCTATGCTGAAAATTTCAGTAACTTAAAGGGACAGAAAACCCCAATTTGTTTGTTGCATACAGAACGAGAGTTCTATTGTGCACAAGTGAATGGAGTGTGTGCCTTTGACAGGCATGGAATAGAAACGAGGTTATGAGTATTTGTTTTATTAAAGTTTCTGTAAGGTGTACGTGACTAGGTAAGGGTGGGAATGAAGGAGGGTGCTGGATTAGGAGAGATGTCCCCTGATGCTAAAAGCAGCAAGATGAAGAGAAAGAGTAGGTGAGAAGGACATTTGTAGCAGTGTGAGTATTTATGTGAGGTGGTGCAGTTTAGTGACAGAGATTTAAGAGTAAAAAGAAGTTTATGAGGTAGGGTCAATAAAGGAAAGAAAGACCTATAAAAACTGCACGTATAGAAGGTTAAGGAATACATGAGGGAGTCGGTCTGTAAAGTAGGCACAAGGTCGTAAAAAAGGAAAAGCGGGGCAGAAAACATCAGAACAGTAAATGCAGAAAACCGTGATAACAAGGAAAACACGTTCAAGGGATGTCCCTTTAGAAGGATGCCGTGATGCACAAGGAATTCAAAGTGGAGGAAGAAGATCAAGATGAAATTGTGTAAACAGGGACAATTATTAAATGTTATCAATCTGTCTAAATTTAAACATAATGAGAATCATGTTGCTGTTTTACAGAAGGATTTGCCCCTACTTCTGCTTTCTCTTTTGGACATTAATAAGTTTGTTCGCAAGGTTACAATGAATCGTTACTTTAAACTAAAAGAGACGGGGGTAGATACAGTTGGCAACACAGATTTATTAGAAAAGCAACAAAGTATGTTTCAGCAAAGTCTAGAAGGATGTGAATCCACCAATAAAATCTCTATCTTTCCCGTTCCTGCTAAACTGTCCTTGGAGTTTTATCCAGAGGCTTAACTAGAAAACAGAATTTATGCTTACCTGATAAATTACTTTCTCCAACGGTGTGTCCGGTCCACGGCGTCATCCTTACTTGTGGGATATTCTCTTCCCCAACAGGAAATGGCAAAGAGTCCCAGCAAAGCTGGTCACATGATCCCTCCTAGGCTCCGCCCACCCCAGTCATTCGACCGACGGACAGGAGGAAATATATATAGGAGAAACCATATGATACCGTGGTGACTGTAGTTAGAGAAAATAATTCATCAGACCTGATTAAAAAACCAGGGCGGGCCGTGGACCGGACACACAGTTGGAGAAAGTAATTTATCAGGTAAGCATAAATTCTGTTTTCTCCAACATTGGTGTGTCCGGTCCACGGCGTCATCCTTACTTGTGGGAACCAATACCAAAGCTTTAGGACACGGATGAAGGGAGGGAGCAAATCAGGTCACCTAAATGGAAGGCACCACGGCTTGCAAAACCTTTCTCCCAAAAATAGCCTCCGAAGAAGCAAAAGTATCAAATTTGTAAAATTTGGCAAAAGTGTGCAGTGAAGACCAAGTCGCTGCCTTACATATCTGGTCAACAGAAGCCTCGTTCTTGAAGGCCCATGTGGAAGCCACAGCCCTAGTGGAGTGAGCTGTGATTCCTTCAGGAGGCTGCCGTCCGGCAGTCTCATAAGCCAATCGGATGATGCTTTTAAGCCAAAAGGAAAGAGAGGTAGAAGTCGCTTTTTGACCTCTCCTTTTACCAGAATAAACAACAAACAAAGAAGATGTTTGTCTGAAATCTTTTGTAGCCTCTAAATAGAATTTTAGAGCACGGACTACGTCCAAATTGTGTAACAAACGCTCCTTCTTTGAAACTGGATTTGGACACAAAGAAGGTACAACTATCTCCTGGTTAATATTTTTGTTAGAAACAACTTTAGGAAGAAAACCAGGCTTAGTACGCAGAACCACCTTATCTGCATGGAACACCAGATAAGGAGGAGAACACTGCAGAGCAGATAACTCTGAAACTCTTCTAGCAGAAGAGATTGCAACCAAAAACAAAACTTTCCAAGATAGTAACTTAATATCTACGGAATGTAAGGGTTCAAACGGAACCCCTTGAAGAACTGAAATAACTAGATTTAAACTCCAGGGAGGAGTCAAAGGCCTGTAAACAGGCTTGATCCTAACCAGAGCCTGAACAAATGCTTGAACATCTGGCATAGCTGCCAGTCGTTTGTGTAGTAAGACAGATAAAGCAGAAATCTGTCCCTTTAGAGAACTTGCAGATAATCCTTTCTCCAAACCTTCTTGTAGAAAGGATAGAATCTTAGGAATCTTTATCTTGTTCCATGGCAATCCTTTGGATTCACACCAACAGATATATTTTTTCCATATTTTATGGTAAATTTTTCTAGTTACAGGCTTTCTAGCCTGAATCAGAGTATCTATTACAGAATCTGAAAACCCACGCTTTGATAAAATCAAGCGTTCAATCTCCAAGCTGTCAGCTGGAGGGAAACCAGATTCGGATGTTCGAATGGACCTTGAACAAGAAGGTCCTGTCTCAAAGGTAGCTTCCATGGTGGAGCCGATGACATATTCACCAGGTCTGCATACCAAGTCCTGCGTGGCCACGCAGGAGCTATCAAGATCACCGAAGCCCTCTCCTGATTGATCCTGGCTACCAGCCTGGGAATGAGAGGAAACGGTGGGAATACATAAGCTAGGTTGAAGGTCCAAGGTGCTACTAGTGCATCTACTAGAGTCGCCTTGGGATCCCTGGATCTGGACCCGTAGCAAGGAACCTTGAAGTTCTGACGAGACGCCATCAGATCCATGTCTGGAATGCCCCATAATTGAGTTATTTGGGCAAAGATTTCCGGATGGAGTTCCCACTCCCCCGGATGGAATGTCTGACGACTCAGAAAATCCGCTTCCCAATTTTCCACTCCTGGGATGTGGATCGCAGACAAGTGGCAGGAGTGATCCTCCGCCCATTGAATTATTTTGGTCACTTCTTCCATCGCCAGGGAACTCCTTGTTCCCCCCTGATGATTGATATATGCAACAGTCGTCATGTTGTCTGATTGAAACCTTATGAATTTGGCCTTTGCTAGTTGAGGCCAAGCTTTGAGAGCGTTGAATATCGCTCTCAGTTCCAGAATGTTTATCGGGAGAAGAGATTCTTCCCGAGACCATAGACCCTGAGCTTTCAGGGGTTCCCAGACCGCGCCCCAGCCCACCAGGCTGGCGTCGGTCGTGACAATGACCCACTCTGGTCTGCGGAAGCTCATTCCCTGTGACAGATTGTCCAGGGTCAGCCACCAACGGAGTGAATCTCTGGTCTTTTGATCTACTTGAATCGTCGGAGACAAGTCTGTATAATCCCCATTCCACTGTCTGAGCATGCACAGTTGTAATGGTCTTAGATGAATTCGTGCAAAAGGAACTATGTCCATTGTTGCAACCATCAATCCTATTACTTCCATGCACTGCGCTATGGAAGTACGAGGAACAGAATGAAGTACTTGACAAGAGCTTAGAAGTTTTGATTTTCTGACCTCTGTCAGAAAAATCCTCATTTCTAAGGAATCTATTATTGTTCCCAAGAAGGGAACTCTTGTTGACGGGGACAGAGAACTTTTTTCTTTGTTCACCTTCCATCCGTGAGATCTGAGAAAGGCTAGGACGATGTCCGTATGAGCCTTTGCTTTTGACAGAGACGACGCTTGAATCAGGATGTCGTCCAAGTAAGGTACTACTGCAATGCCCCTTGGTCTTAGAACCGCTAGAAGGGACTCTAGTACCTTTGTGAAAATCCTTGGAGCAGTGGCTAATCCGAATGGAAGTGCCACAAACTGGTAATGCTTGTCCAGAAAAGCGAACCTTAGGAACTGATGATGTTCCTTGTGGATAGGAATATGTAGGTACGCATCCTTTAAATCCACGGTAGTCATAAATTGATTTTCCTGGATAGTAGGTAGGATCGTTTGAATAGTTTCCATTTTGAACGATGGTACCCTGAGAAATTTGTTTAGGATCTTGAGATCCAAAATTGGTCTGAATGTTCCCTCTTTTTTGGGAACTATGAACAGGTTGGAATAAAAACCCATCCCTTGTTCTCTTATTGGAACTGGATGAATCACTCCCATCTTTAACAGGTCTTCTACACAATGTAAGAATGCCTGTCTTTTTATTTGGTTTCAAGATAATTGAGACCTGTGGAACCTTCCCCTTGGGGGTAGTTCCTTGAATTCCAGGAGATAACCTTGAGAAACTATTTCTAGCACCCAAGGATCCTGAACATCTCTTGCCCAAGCCTGAGCAAAGAGAGAAAGTCTGCCCCCCACCAGATCTGGTCCCGGATCGGGGGCTATCCCTTCATGCTGTTTTGGTAGCAGTGGTAGGCTTCTTGGCCTGCTTACCCTTGTTCCAGCCTTGCATTGGTTTCCAGGCTGGTTTGGGTTGTGAAGTATTACCCTCTTGCTTAGAGGATGAGGAATTAGAGGCTGGTCCGTTTCTGCGAAAGGGACGAAAATTAGGCTTATTTTTAGCCTTAAAAGACCTATCCTGTGGGAGGGCGTGGCCCTTTCCCCCAGTGATGTCTGAAATAATCTCTTTCAAATCAGGTCCAAATAATGTTTTACCCTTGAAAGGAATGTTAAGCAATTTTGTCTTGGAAGACACATCCGCTGACCAAGACTTTAGCCAAAGCGCTCTGCGCGCCACGATAGCAAACCCTGAATTTTTCGCCGCTAATCTAGCTAATTGCAAAGCGGCATCTAAAATAAAAGAGTTAGCCAATTTAAGTGCTTGAACTCTGTCCATAACCTCCTCATACGAAGATTCTTTATTGAGCGACTTTTCTAGTTCCTCGAACCAGAAACACGCTGCCGTAGTGACAGGAACAATGCACGAAATTGGTTGTAGAAGGTAACCTTGTTGAACAAAAATATTTTTAAGCAAACCCTCTAATTTTTTATCCATAGGATCTTTGAAAGCACAACTATCTTCGATAGGAATAGTAGTGCGTTTGTTTAGAGTAGAAACCGCCCCCTCGACCTTGGGGACTGTCTGCCATAAGTCCTTTCTGGGGTCGACTATAGGAAATAATTTCTTAAATATAGGGGGGGGGGACAAAAGGTATGCCGGGCCTTTCCCACTCTTTATTTACTATGTCCGCCACCCGCTTGGGTATAGGAAAAGCGTCGGGGGGCACCGGAACCTCTAGAAACTTGTCCATCTTACATAACTTCTCTGGAATGACCAAATTGTCACAATCATCCAGAGTAGATAATACCTCCTTAAGCAGTGCGCGGAGATGTTCTAATTTAAATTTAAATGTCACAACATCAGGTTCAGCTTGATGAGAAATCTTTCCTGAATCTGAAATTTCTCCCTCAGACAAAACCTCCCTCATGGCCCCTTCAGATTGGTGTGAGGGTATGTCAGAACAGTTATCATCAGCGTCCTCTTGCTCTTCAGTGTTTAAAACAGAGCAATCGCGCTTTCTCTGATAAGTAGGCATTTTGGATAAAAGATTTGCTATAGAGTTATCCATTACAGCCGTTAATTGTTGCATGGTAATAAGTATTGGCGCACTAGATGTACTAGGGGCCTCCTGTGTGGGCATAACTGGTGTAGACACAGTAGGGGATGATGTAGTATCATGTTTACTCCCCTCATTTGAGGAATCATCTTGGGCAATATCATTATCTGTGGCATTACTGTCCTTACTTTGTTTGGACACTATGGCACAATTATCACATAAATTTAAATGGGGAGACACATTGGCTTTCATACATATAGAACATAGCTTATTTGATGGTACAGACATGTTAAACAGGCTTAAACTTGTCAACAAAGCACAAAAAACGTTTTAAAATAAAACCGTTACTGTCACTTTAAATTTCAAACTGAAAACACTTTATTACTGAATATGTGAAAAAGTATGAAGGAATTGTTAAAAATTCACCAACATTTCACCACAGTGTCTTAAAGCATTAAAAGTATTGCACACCAAATTTCAGAGCTTTAACCCTTAAAATAACGGAACCGGAGCCGTTTTTACATTTAACCCCTAAACAGTCCCAGCTATATGCTTTGCTGAGACCCAACCAAGCCCAGAGGGGAATACGATACCAAATGATGCCTTCTATAAGCTTTTTTCAGTGATTCTTAGCTCCTCACACATGCATCTGCATGCCTTGCTCTCCAAAAACAACTGCGCATTAGTGGCGCAAAAATGAGGCTCTGTCTATAACTAGAAAAGGCCCCCATCTGAAAAAGGTGTCCAACACAGTGCCTGCCGTTTTTCTAAACAATCCCCAAGATTATAATAACCATTATTAGTTAGAATCTGCATAATATGCCTAGTAAAGCAATCGTTTTAGCCCAGAAAAATGTCTACCAGTTTTTTAAGCCCTTTTTGAAGCCCTTTATTCTTTTATGTTTGACTAAGAAAATGGCTTACCGGTCCCCATGAGGGGAAATGACAGCCTTCCAGCATTACATGGTCTTGTTAGAAATATGGCTAGTCATACCTTAAGCAGAAAGGTCTGCTAACTGTTTCCCCCAACTGAAGTTACTTCATCTCAACAGTCCTGTGTGGAAACAGCAATCGATTTTAGTAACTGTCTGCTAAAATCATCTTCCTCTTACAAACAGAAATCTTCATCCTTTTTCTGTTTCAGAGTAAATAGTACATACCAGCACTATTTTAAAATAACAAACACTTGATAGAAGAATAAAAACTACATTTAAACACCAAAAAAACTCTTAACCATCTCCGTGGAGATGTTGCCTGTGCAACGGCAAAGAGAATGACTGGGGTGGGCGGAGCCTAGGAGGGATCATGTGACCAGCTTTGCTGGGACTCTTTGCCATTTCCTGTTGGGGAAGAGAATATCCCACAAGTAAGGATGACGCCGTTGACCGGACACACCAATGTTGGAGAAACCACAGGGCCCAGGTGCAAGAAACTAAGAAGCCCCACCCCAAAAAAAGGTGAATTTGATACATATCTTTTTTTTTTAACATTTAACACAGAGAAAAAATGTGAATCAGATTACATGTCTGCAAAAGGAGGTACCCTGTGCCCACAGTCTGTGAGATTGTCTGACTCCCTACTACTGTACATAGTAACACTGTTTAACCCACCAGTACTGTATATACAGGGAGTGCAGAATTATTAGGCAAGTTGTATTTTTGAGGATTAATTTTATTATTGAACAACAACCATGTTCTCAATGAACCCAAAAAACTCATTAATATCAAAGCTGAATATTTTTGGAAGTAGTTTTTAGTTTGTTTTTAGTTATAGCTATTTTAGGGGGATATCTGTGTGTGCAGGTGACTATTACTGTGCATAATTATTAGGCAACTTAACAAAAAACAAATATATACCCATTTCAATTATTTATTTTTACCAGTGAAACCAATATAACATCTCAACATTCACAAATATACATTTCTGACATTCAAAAACAAAACAAAAACAAATCAGTGACCAATATAGCCACCTTTCTTTGCAAGGACACTCAAAAGCCTGCCATCCATGGATTCTGTCAGTGTTTTGATCTGTTCATCATCAACATTGCGTGCAGCAGCAACCACAGCCTCCCAGACACTGTTCAGAGAGGTGTACTGTTTTCCCTCCTTGTAAATCTCACATTTGATGATGGACCACAGGTTCTCAATGGGGTTCAGATCAGGTGAACAAGGAGGTCATGTCATTAGATTTTCTTCTTTTATACCCTTTCTTGCCAGCCACGCTGTGGAGTACTTGGACGCGTGTGATGGAGCATTGTCCTGCATGAAAATCATGTTTTTCTTGGAGGATGCAGACTTCTTCCTGTACCACTGCTTGAAGAAGGTGTCTTCCAGAAACTGGCAGTAGGACTGGGAGTTGAGCTTGACTCCATCCTCAACCCGAAAAGGCCCCACAAGCTCATCTTTGATGATACCAGCCCAAACCAGTACTCCACCTCCACCTTGCTGGCGTCTGAGTCGGACTGGAGCTCTCTGCCCTTTACCAATCCAGCCACGGGCCCATCCATCTGGCCCATCAAGACTCACTCTCATTTCATCAGTCCATAAAACCTTAGAAAAATCAGTCTTGAGATATTTCTTGGCCCAGTCTTGACGTTTCAGCTTGTGTGTCTTGTTCAGTGGTGGTCGTCTTTCAGCCTTTCTTACCTTGGCCATGGGCAGTTATTTTGCGCCTTGGTTTTTCCACACGCTTCTTGCGACCCTGTTGACTATTTTGAATGAAACGCTTGATTGTTCGATGATCACGCTTCAGAAGCTTTGCAATTTTAAGAGTGCTGCATCCCTCTGCAAGATATCTCACTATTTTTGACTTTTCTGAGCCTGTCAAGTCCTTCTTTTGACCCATTTTGCCAAAGGAAAGGAAGTTGCCTAATAATTATGCACACCTGATATAGGGTGTTGATGTCATTAGACCACACCCCTTCTCATTACAGAGATGCACATCACCTAATATGCTTAATTGGTAGTAGGCTTTCGAGCCTATACAGCTTGGAGTAAGACAACATGCATAAAGAGGATGATGTGGTCAAAATACTCATTTGCCTAATAATTCTGCACACAGTGTAGTGAGTTAGTGACACAGTGTGTACTCTGCCAGTGAGATGTCTGGCCTGACACTACCCTACCCTTTATAAAGTGACCACAGTAGTCAGTGACATGGTCCAACCATCCAGTACTGTATATAATGGTACTGTATAGTGACACTGTTTACCCCCTCCCCCCCCCCCCCATGCTGTAGTAGGAAGCTCTGTAATTTGCTGGTTCCACAAACATACATAAACACACACACATACATGCATAAATACACACACACACAGTCACATACATACATACAGTGGGGCAAAAAAGTATTTAGTAAGCCACCAATTGTGCAAGTTCTCCCACTTAAGAAGATGAGAGAGGCCTGTAATTTTCATCATAGGTATACCTCAACTATGAGAGACAAAATGTGCAAACAAATCCAGACAATCACATTGTCTGATTTGGAAAGAATTTATTTGCCTATTATGGTGGAAAATAAGTATTTGGTCAATATCAAAAGTTCATCTCAATACTTTGTTATATATCCTTTGTTGGCAATGACAGAGGTCAAATTTTTTTCTGTAAGTTTTCACAAGGTTGTCACGTACTGTTGCTGGTATGTTGGCCCATTCCTGCATGCAGATCTCCTCTAGAGCAGTGATGTTTTGGGGCTGTCGCTGGGCAACACGGACTTTCAACTCCCTCCAAAGGTTTTCTATGGGGTTGAGATCTGGAGACTGGCTAGGCCACTCCAGGACCTTGAAATGCTTCTTACGAAGCCACTCCTTCGTTGCCCGGGCGGTGTGTTTGGGATCATTGTCATGCTGAAAGACCCAGCCACGTTTCATCTTCAATGCCCTTGCTGATGGAAGGAGGTTTGCACTCAAAATCTCATGATACATGGCCCCATTCATTCTTTCATGTACACGGATCAGTCGTCCTGTTCCCTTTGCAGAGAAACAGCCCCAAAGCATGATGTTGCCACCCCCATGCTTCACAGTAGGTATGGTGTTCTTTGGTTGCAACTCAGCATTCTCTCTCATCCAAACACGACAAGTTGTGTTTCTACCAAACAGTTTTACTTTGGTTTCATCTGACCATATGACATTCACCCAGTCCGCTTCTGGATCATCCAAATGCTCTCTAGCATACTTCAGACGGGCCCGTACATGTACTGGCTTAAGCAGGGGGACACGTCTGGCACTGCAGGATCTGAGTCCCTGACGGCGTAGTGTGTTACTGATGGTAGCCTTTGTTATGTTGGTCCCAGCTCTCTGCAGGTCATTCAGTAGGTCCCCCGTGTGGTTCTGGGATGTTTGCTCACCGTTCTTGTGATCATTTTGACCCCACGGGTGAGATCTTGCGTGGAGCCCCAGATTGAGGGAGATTATCAGTGGTCTTGTATGTCTTCCATTTTCAAATTATTGCTCCCACAGTTGATTTCTTCACACCAAGCTGCTTGCCTATTGCAGATTCAGTCTTCTTAGCCTGGTGCAGGGTCTACAATTTTGTTTCTGGTTTCCTTCACCATAGTGGAGTTTGGAGTGTGACTGTTTGAGGTTGTGGACAGGTGTCTTTTATACTGATAACAAGTTCAAACAGGTGCCATTAATACAGGTAGTGAGTGGAGGACAGAGGAGCCTCTTAAAGAAGAAGATACAGGTCTGTGAGAGCCAGACATTTTGCTTGTTTGTAGGTGACCAAATACTTATTTTCCACCATAATATGCAAATAAATTATTTTCAAATCAGACAATGTGATTGTCTGGATTTGTTTCCACATTTTGTCTCTCATAGTTGAGGTATACCTATGATGAAAATTACAGGCCTCTCTCATCTTTTTAAGTGGGAGAACTTGCACAATTGGTGGCTGACTAAATACTTTTTTGCCCCACTGTATACATACACATACATGCATAAATACACACACACAGTCACATACATACATACACACACACACACACACATAAACACCAATGGGTAAAACAAAAAGACTAACCCCTGTAGTCAGAGACACTAGTGAAGCATCATGTCACACTCACATGATATCAGTGCAGGCAGTGGCAGGTCAAGGTTTTTTATAAAAAAAAATTAATAATTTTGAAGCTAGGCCACCACCCTTGGGGCCCAGTCACAATTGCGTACTCTGCAACCCTTGTAGTTTCGCCCCTGGTTTTATCCTATACATTTCAGTCGGCCGTATATAAACAACTTTAAAAAACAGGTTGCAGGGGATTTTGTGTCTTTAGGGGAAAGGATAAAACAAAGGCCCTGTAAACAGAATGTATCTGTCATGGAACCAGGATTTAGACAGAGATGTGAAATGCTAAATTAATCACACCTTTATTAAAAAATAACAAATAATAAGAGTCCAAAAGCCAAATGAAAACCCAGGAGTCAAAGCCAGTGCTAGAAGTCAGACAAGCCGGGTCAGGAGCGAAAGCGATTAGTCAGACGAGCTGGGGTCAGGAACACAAAGATTAGTGGAGTCAGGAACAAGTCAGGGATCAAGAACCAGCAGGGACATCAAACAAGCCAGATTATACACAGAATCAGGAACACAGGAACTCACAGAGAAGTCAGACAACTCAAGGGCAAGGGCAGATTGAACTGAGGCACTTTAAATAGTAAATGATGACATCATAATTCTGGGACTGCAACCTGTCTTTCACTGACGATGTTCTCCAGTTTGCCATAAGAGGGAACCTGGGTGTAGTGAGCAGTGTTACATACTCTGTTTCAGGCTAGAAGAGAACACAGGTGAGAGAAATGGCAGCTATAACTATAAGTTGCAAACAACAAGCAAAGTCAGGTGAAACCCTGACAGGATCTTTAATGGAGAAATTGCCATCAGGAAGCTTCAACAGAATGGTGACATTGTTATCCGATCATCAGACAAGGGTGGCAATGTCGTCATTCTGGATAAATCGGATTACATGCAGGAAGCGACTAGGCAACTAAAGGATGAAAAAACATAGAGGAAGCTGTCATGTAACCCCACGTTTGTTTAGGAGACAATTTATTGGATGAAGGCATTTCATTAGCTATATTTACTTTAGATATGGCTAGACACCTAGTTCTGGAACATCCATGTATTCCTATTTACCATCATCTACCTATAATTCACAAGAATCCTTTAAAACCCCCAGGTCGGCCTATTATCTCAGGCATTGGTTCCATTTTGGAGTAATTGTCTGAGTGGATTAAAGTGATTCTTCAACCCATGGTAAGAGGTTTGTATAGCTACCTGAGAGATTCAGGACATTTATTGAGTCTTTTACAAAAATTCAAGTGGTCAGTTAACTTTAAATGGATTACAGTGGACGCAGTTTTTTTTATATTCTTGTATCCCTCATCATCTAGGATTACAGGCTTTGCAGTATTATTTGGATAGGGAAACTTTTTTTTCTAATGAAAAGAAGGCTTTTGTTTGTAGGGTGTACTGGTGGAGCGCCTGTTAATGTACAATTATTTTATGTTTGACGCTATTTATTATGTTCAGTGCTGTGGCGCGACCATGGGTGCCAAATTTGCACGTCTATTGCTAATCTTTTGTCGGTTAGTGGGAACTTTACCACCTGTACAATGTTACTCAAAATAACGACAAATTTGTGGAACACATTTTGATTTATTTACAATATATAGATGATCTGATTTTTGTAGTGGATCAATCTTTACTATTTTATGAGTTGCTGTCATTTCTAAATGCCAGTGAGATTAATCTAATATTTACTGAAATTATGTCTAGCTTTGAAGGCTGATATTGAATGTGGTACTATTATAGCTATGACTTTTAGGAAGTCATCCGCCGGTAATACGTTTTTGCATGCCAGCTCGTGCCATCCTAAACATCTGGTACGCTCAATATCTAAGAGTCAACTTCAATGAAAACTACATGTGATGACATTTTTGAGACACAATCGGAAGAACTGATTCAGAGGTTGGCTAGCAGGTGTTATCCTCTAGATAAGTTACGTGTTACACGTGATCAAGTAATGAAGGATTAAAAAGAGTAAAAAAAAAAGAGAGTAGAAAAGATAAACGTATTTTTGCTCGATTACATTATTTTTTCTACAGAGTATACTCAATATTTTGATGAGATCTGTAAGGTTTTGAAATCTAATTTAAATATCTTACGTAGAGATGATGCCCTAACTATGGAAATCAATAAATGTAGATTTGTGGCTAAAAAGCTTGTAACTTTAGCTAATCAACTATGCCCAAGTATGGTTACTAGCCAAGATGTTAAAAGACAGAATACATGGCTTAAAGGGACAATCTACTCCAGATTTTTTATTGTTTAAAAAAAGACAACCCCTTTATTACCCATTCCCCAGTTTTGTATAACCAACACGGGTAATATACGTTTTACCTCTGTAATTACCTTGTATCTAAGCTTCTGCAGACTGCCCCCTTATTTCAGTTTTTTTAAAAGACTTGGATTTTAGCCAATCAGTGCCCTCTCATAAGTAACTCCACAGGTGTGAGCACAATGTTATCTATATGGCACACATGACCTAACGCCCTCTAGCTGTGAAAAACTGTCAAATTCATTGAGACAAGAGGCAGCCTTCAAGGGCTTAGAAATTAGCATATGAGCCTACCTAGGTTTAGCTTTCAACTAAGAATACCAATAGAACAAAGCAAATTTGATGATATAAGTATATTGGAAAGTTGTTTAAAATAACATGCCCTATCTAATGAAAAAAAAAATCCACAATTCTACCCATCCATGAAACTTCATCAAACTCCCAAGATTCCAGTAAAGTTCGAAACTCAGGAAGTCTATCTGCAAAATGTTTGGTTATAACAGAAGGGATATCTGGGCCTAATAAAACCCCTAGATGTTTGATAAAATCTCCGAACCAGCTGAATTAATATCTACCCTGGAGATACTCCAGATTTGCTTTTGATATATTTATATGCAAGACCTCCATCTTGGAGACATTCAATTTGTAATAACTAATGTCCCCAAAAAGTGCTATTATATCCATTACTCCCGGAAAAGAAGATCTAGGAGATGTTAAAGGGACACTGAACCCAAATGTTTTTGTTTTGTGATTCAGATAGAGCATGCAATTTTAAGCAACTTTCTAATTTACTCCTATTATCAATTTTTTTTCGTTCACTTGCTATCTTTATTTGAAAAAGAAGGCATCTAAGCTTCTTTTTTGTTTCAAGACTCTGGACAGCTCTTTTTTATTGGTGGATGAATGTATCCACCAATCAGCAAGAATAACCCAGGTTATTCACCAAAAATAGGCCGGCATCTAAACTTACATTCTTGCATTTCAAATAAAGATACCAAGAGAAGGAAGAACATTTGATAATAGGAGTAAATTAGAAAGTTGCTTAAAATTAAAAACTGCATGCTCTATCTGAATCATGAATGAAAAAATTTGGGTTTAGTGTCCCTTTAATAGCAGCGTAATGTCATTGGCAAACAAAGCGATTTTATGTTGGGAGTTGCCAATCTCTATCCCTTTAATGCTATCAGCCTTCCTAATTGCCTGGGCCAAGGGTTCTACAGTTAGAGCGAAAAGCAACAGCAACAGGGGGCACCCCTGTCGAGTACCATTAGTTATCTAAAGCTTATCTGATACAAAATCAATACCTCTAACTCTGGCAGTGGGGTATGAATACAAAGCCTGAACTGCCACTATAAATGATTTATAAATGTGGAACACCTCCAGGGTCCTCCATAGAAAATCCCACCTCACCCTGTCGAAGGCCTTCTCCGCGTACAATGACAGGGCAAGGAGGGGGATCCCTTTCCTGTTAGCTTCAGTGAGTATGTGGAGTAACCTCCTTGTATTATCTCACCCTTCCCTCCTGGGATAAAACCCACCTGATCTTCATGAATAATTGTAGGAATGACTTTAGCTAATCTATTTGCTAAGATTTTGGAATATATTTTTGTTTCTATGTTGATGAGTGAAATTGGTCTATAGCTGCTACAACTTTGAGGGTCCTTGTCAGGTTTTAATAATGTGATGATAGAGACCTGTAAATATTTAGCTCGAAATTCACCTTTAGTAGCTATTTCATTAAAAAATCTTGTCAAGATGGGGGTCAAATGCTCCCTAAAATTCTTGTAGAATCTACCAGAGAAGCCATCAGGGCCAGGCGATTTCCCCATTTTCAAATGTTTTATCACTGTCTCTATTTCCTCGAGGGATATTGGACCTTTTAGGTATTCAACAGTTTCAGAAGTTAGTGATGGAAGCCCTAAAGTGTCTAAATATTGCCTTATATGAGAACTCTGGGGGCTATCATTATTAAGTTGAGGGCCTAGGTTATATAAGGATTGATAATACTTTTGGAAAGCTTTCCCTATGTCCTTAGGTGAGGTCACGCTTTCGTGGCCATCTTTAATGGATACTATTCTGCGCTGAGCTAGCCTGTTACAGAGTTTATTAGCTAGATAGTATATAGCCTTGCTATTATTATAATAATGCATCTGTTTGAATTTCTCCTCTGTACTCTCAGGAGTTCTAGATCTTGAATCTGGGTTTTAGTAAGCTGTAGTTGGGCATTAAGTTGGGGGGTATAGTTCAGCATTAATTGGTGGTGTAGGTGTCTCAGTCAACACATTAAGTCTGCCAGGGATCCCCCCTACCCCTTCTCGCAACAGCCTCCTTCTTAATAAGTATCCTCTGATATATGCCTTAAAGGCGGCCCATAGCATCTGAATATAGGTTTGTCCATTTTCATTCAAACTCATAAAATCCCTGATCGTTCTATCTATGTAATTTTTTTGCATAGGTGTTCCAATGAGCCGATCTGCAAGCCTCCAGGTGAATCTTACCTCCTGAGGTCTATTCCCCACTACAGCTAACACTGAGTTATGATCTGACCAATAGGAAGGGAGGATTTTGGATTGCGTCATCCTATCTAGAAATCTCGAGGAGGAAAAAAAAGTATCAATTCTAGAATACGATTTATGAGGATTCGACTAGAAAGTGAAATCCTTTTCAACTGAGTTTAGCGCTCTCCAAGTGTCATATAGTTGGTACTGTGCCATCAGTTTTTGGAAGGCCAGAGAGAGCGATTCAGTAGATCTATCTTGCCCTGCCGCTTAGGGGAGCAGTTTATCTATATCTGGGTCCCATACAAAGTTAAAATCCCCTCCCAACACCAGTTCTCCCTGCCTAACAGTGGACACCAGTTTCATAAGTTTCCGAAGAAATCGAAGTTGCCCAGTATTTGGGGAAGTAAACATTTACCAGCGTTAACAAAATATTATTAATCTTGCACACTACTATGATGAAGCGTGCTTGAGTGTCTCCCTCAATAAAAATGATCTCACAGGCAAGAGTGTCCTTAATCAGTATAGCCACTCCCCTTTATTTAGTGTCCAGTGAAGCTGCTATGACCTGCGAATAATTTAAAAAATTATACTTTCTAACGTTGGCCTGAGTTCAGTGGGTCTCCTATAAAAATACTAAGTCTATATTGTGTTTCTTTAGGCTGTGCTTAAGAAGGCTTCTTTTAGTAGGGGCATTTAGTCCCTGCGTGTTATGTGTTCGTAATCTAAGGTCATCCATTATCATAGAGGGGGGAGAAGGAGGGAGGAAGAGGAAAAAAAAAAAAAAAAAAGAGGAGGGGGGTAGCTAGCTGAGGAGTAAGGTCAAAATATGGGAGGGGGAAAGGGATATATTTCCCTACTGTGTCACCTGATTATCTGTTATTTCTATGAGAGCTGGACTATTATGGGTTAATTACCTATAACAAGTTTGAAACAAAGCTAAATTCAGAAATCTAAATTTAGTTAAGCAAAGTAAAGATATGCAGTTATATTTTTCAGGGAGTGTATTTTAGACAAGAGCGGACCAAAGCCGCTTTGTTAAAAAAAAGAACCCAATCAATAGACTGGGTATATCACAAACACCTTTTCTAGATAACAAAGAGTAGTTAATATTATAACATGCTGCTAGGTGTTGAAACCAGGGTGGGCGAGGGGGGGCAGAGTTAAAAAATCTCTACTATTTTGAACGTTTGGGGTGGTCATCAGGGAGTAGCCATTTCCCAACAGACTATACCTAGAATTTGCTGTAAAGAGTGTGTATGGGGGTCGGGGAGATACCTCTCTAGAGCACATTAAATACATATGAATACTGTACAGATAGTAACTTCCAACTACAATTTATTGTCAATCCACTTAACTTTTAACTTTAAACTTTTAACTTGGGGAATCCTAAATACCCTGACCATCAGCTGGGCTAAGCCCATTAACCAGGTCAGGCGGCATATACATACCATTTAGACCCAATCCTATTGCATTATCTAACTATAACTCTACCTTTTATCTCAAGGCACAATTTTTATATTACACAATGTTGGACTTAGTGATCACTGAGTCACGGACGAGGTGTTAGCCCGTGGCTCCAAACTCAGAGCATTCTAATTTTAAAGGATAAGGATTGGTTAAAAAAAAAAGAAGGTACTATTGATACAGCATTGCTATTTGCATCCTGAATTAGTTCCATAACCCTGTATTAGAGACATGGAACTAAAAGCTGAGCTAAATATATTGATAATGTATAATAATAATATAATATATATAAGAACCTATAACTCTCCACTCATACTAATCTACAGCTGTGAAGGAAAAAAACAGTGTTAGAGAAACATTAACAATATACATTATACATTATATGATGCAGCCTATATTCTTCATGTGAACTTTTGTGTCTTCCTAGTGCCTTACGTTGTTCAATGTAAAGTACATTACTAGTGTGCCTGGACTTGTGACTAAGACTCTTGTTCAACTCTCTTAAGATACTCGGCAGAACAGAGAACAGAGCCATCCAGTAGAGCAGCATCAACCCTGGCGTATTTATAAAAAATTTAGGCAACTTAAATTAACATTGGCTGGATTTCAGAAGTGTCGTATCTATATAATGCTAATTCAACTGGATGTTTTCCTTCACGTATCAGAACAGTCTGATATCAAAGTCACATTTCAAGAAAAGAGATTTAGAGAATATAAAACACATTGTTTTAGGATCAACCATATGGAAATTTGCCTTATTCGTCCGGAGTGTCAATCCAGTAGGCATAGCAAAACACAAAACAGTTAAGGTTCTACATATTACTACCTGACCCAGCTTGCCAAATGCTGTCTTCAATTTACTCATCTTGAGCTAAGGATTGTCAGCAATCAGATCTTTTCTTTTACAAGATGAGGATGAATGCCCTCTTTTGTGTAGCGGATCCCACTCTGGAGCTGCCACTCATAAGCCTTTTGTTATATCCGTAGACGGTGTCTGTGTAGAAGGAAGCGTGTGGAGATTCAATGACTTCAGCAGGTTAACCCCTCTTTCCAAATCCGAGATAACATAAAACTTATTATAATGTTGGAAGACCACTTTGACGGGGAATCCCCATCTATATTTAATTCCTGCTTTTCTTAGGGCCTGAGTTATTGGCATAAACGATCTTCTGCAGAGAGTATGAACCAATAGGTCCTGGTAAAGCTGCACTTCTTTATACATATCAGGGATGGTTTTGTTGCTAAATGCTGCTCTGAGGAGCTTTTCTTTGAAGGTGAAGTAATGTAGTCGAATGATCACATCTCTAGGTTGATCCGAAGAGGCACTTCTTGGTCTAAGTGCTCTATGCACTCTGTCCATCAAAGATGCAGACTCTTGAAAAGTTCCCAGAATTGCCTTGAATAATCCTGATAGAACGGAAGGGAGCTCAGACGTAGTAATCTCTTCCAGGATCCCCACACTGTGATATTGTTGCGGCGGGACCTGTCTTCCTGATCTGCCAGTTTAGCCTCTAGATCTGCTATCTGCTCGGCTAGGTATTGTGTATAGGACAGTAAAATAGCATGATCCACAGACAGGTCTTCCTGTCTCCTTTCAATTAACTCTGTCCTTTCACCAAGAGCATTTATGTCCCTTTTTAACTCAGATACAGAACTTTTGATTTCACTTTTTAGTGAGGCATTATGAGAGTCCATTTTAGAGGAGAGAGCTTTAATAGATTCCATCACAGAATTATCGCTAGAAGCATGTCTTGACTACCCTGGAGTGCCGTTTTCTGTATGATCTTTGCGGCTAACCAGTGAGTCTCTCGACCGAGTAATCCCTGTCCCGTAAGGCTTTACTATGAAAATGGTCAGCAACCATTCTCTTAGGACAATCCATTTGCCTCTGCTTCTTCCTATTGGAGTGTGCCATTATGGTTATATAACTAAGCATAACATTTCAAAGTGCCTAAAACAAGTGTTATAACTCTGGGATCACCTCTGCACGTTGATGTGATGTACACATTTATTCAGATCTTCGTATATGGTAGGGAATTCAGTATAATAAACAGAGAGTGAAAAAAGGCTTTCTTACATTCCGCAAGAAGAAAGTCTATGTAATAATATTGACCTATTGAGTTACTCAACCCTCAGGGACATATGTCTTTACTAGACCTAGCCAGGAAAAGGATGAGGATATAACCCGCTGACTTTAGAGACAACGGGAAATGGGGAGGGTGAGTAAGCTCAATTTATCCTAATTCCAGGTAGGATCTGGAGGTAGCTTGCCCGAACTAGGCCTGTGGTGTATTTAAACACAGAGGCCCGGGTATAGGAAATAGCAATAGGAGTTAACAAAGATGGCACCTGCAGTACCTTGTCGCTTCAGGCTCCTAGATATAGCATAGGTGTTGTTAAATGATCCCTATCAAGGTGTGCGTACTGTCTTGCTTTTATGGGAATTTAGCAAAAACTGCTTATCTTGCTCTGTATGCAAAATTCAAATCTCTAGGAGACAGTCAGCACACAAACACTTAGTTGTAGTGGTTTAGGGAGTTGGTACAGTCTCCGCATCAATGCTTCCCTATATCGGCAAAATGGCGACTTTTCACACCAAAAACTTATGCAGGGAGATTAGGGCTTTTGCACTGTCACTACTGAAGCCTCTTCAAACACTCTCACCGCCACTATCCTGCAGATCACCAATCAGTTTGCAACCTAATCGATCCCTCTGTTTGGGCACTGCCTCTGCTGCTCCCAGCTACAGTGCCTGTCAGGGTTATAAGGCAACGAAGATGGTCGGGTGTCGGGCACATGGGATCCACGCAGGATTAAGGTAAGTTGTCTCAGATGCGGTTAGGTGACAGGATGAAAGCAGCATCCCTGCAAGCTAGCAACTTAGCCCGTAACACGCTAGACTCCGCTGCGTAGTATAGTCTACTCCTGAGAGGGCCGCTTCTCCACTCTGACCGTTCCCGGCCTTCTTGAAGCTTCTGGGTGGCTAAATAGTTAGAAGTATTTACCTAGGCGCTAGTTGCTTCTGCCAGAGACAGTATCTCTCTCTTATCAAAGCTTGTGTGGGTAAATAATTTATTAATAAAGTAAATGGACTCTGGAGCTCTTACTACAGATGTCCGTTCACTTCTCCCGTTGGCTCCGCCTCCCCGGGTAGCTAATACTTTTATCTGTGATGCAAAAAAATTATTCGCCTGAATGCCAAGACATCAGGGTTTTCTGTTCTAGCCCGCAGGGCACTATGGTTAAAGTCGTGGTCTGATGACATGACTTCCAAGTCTAGATTACTATCCCTTCCGTTTCAGGGGAAAGTTATTTTTGGTCCAGGCCTGGACTCTATCATATCCACTGTCACGGGAGGCAAGGGTGCTTTCCTTCCGCAGGATAAGAAAAATAAGCCTAAGGGCTCTACTTTTAGTCCCTTTTGTTCAGACAAGTCTCAATGCCAGCAGGCTGCTGTGAAGACCGAGCAGTCCAAGAGATCTTGGAAGCCAGCTCAATCTTGGAACAAATCCAAACAAAGCAAGAAGCCCGCCAAGACAAAGTCGGCATGAAGGGGCGGCCCCGATCCCTCACTGGATCGCGTGGGGGGCAGACTATCTCTATTCACAGAGGCTTGGATGAGAGACATCCAGGATCTTTGGGTTCTGGAGGTTATCACCCAGGGTTACAGGAAAGGGTTCAAGACTCATCCGCCCAGGGGCAGATTCATCAAGACCAGAGAAGAGAGATGCCTTTCTAGAGTGCGTGAGGGATCTCTCATCTCTCTGAGTAATTGTTCCAGTACCTCTAGCAGAAAGGGGTCTAGGGTACTATTCAAACCTTTTCGTGGTCCCAAAGAATGAGGGCACATTCCTCCCAATTCTAGACCTAAAATGCCTAAACAAGTTTCTGTCAGTCCCATCGTTCAAAATTGAGATGATCGGATCGATCCTGCCCCTAGTTCAAGAGGGGCAATTTATGACGACAATGGACTTGAAGGATGCCTACCTTCACGTGCCAGTCCACAAGGACCACGTCAGGTTCCTAAGATTCACATTTCTGGACCAACATTTCCTGTTTGTGGCCCTACCATTCGATCTGGCGACTGCCCCAAGAGTCTTTATGAAGGTTCTGGGGGCGCTGCTCGTGGTAGCAAGAGACAGAGGTATTGCGGTGGCTCCTTATCTGGACAATATTCTGGTCCAGGCTCCATCCTGCAGTCTCGTGGAGGCCCACTCAAGGGCTCTTCTTCTTCTCCTTCGATCCCATGGATGGAAGATAAATGAAGGAAAGAGTTCTCTGGTTCCCAGCAACAGGGTGGAGTTCCTGGGTACGATAATAGATTCCATATCTATGAAGATATTCATGACAGATTAGAGACGTTCCAAGATTGCGTCCAGCTGTCTTGCCCTTCTGACCTCCTCAAGGTCATCTGTGGCCAGGTGTATGGAGGTGATTGGGCTCATGGTATCCAGCATAGATGTCATTCCATTCGCCAGGTTCCATCTCAGACCTCTTCAGTTATGCATGTTGAGACAATGGAACAGTGATCACTCAGATCTATCACACAGATCTCTCTGGACAACCGAGTTAGGGAATCCCTCTCTTGGTGGATCCATCTGGGACAGCTGGCCCAGGGGACATCCTTCTTGAGGCCATGCTGGGAGATTGTGACCATGGATGTAAGTCTATCAGGATGGGGAGCTGTTTGGGGTGCCCGAAGGGCACAGAGCAGGTGAATCTGAGAGGAGTTGACTCTACTGACGCGTTTCGGCCCTCTAAGAGGGCTTTATTAAGACAGATTGTCTTGATAAAGGCCTCTTAGAAGGCCAAAACGCGTCGACTTTGTGACAAACCAGCCCGAGTTTCTACTTACATATGGTGAGCACTTTTTCTTTTAGCCCAGCTAGAACTTTTAGTTTTTGTGCATCTGTTTATTTTTCATTTTTACAGGTATTTCTAAATGCCCCTGGTAAGATTTGGACCTGAAGCCTTTTCCAAGCATCTCCAAACCCCGGATTGTTTTACATCGGACTTTCATTTGGGACTATTTGTTCTCATTTCACTCTGGGACATTTGTTGTTTTCTTTTTCTTGGGACGTCCCCTCCATATATCCTTATTTGGTTCTTAGGGCCCTGTGAGGTCCATTATGTACATCTGAGCTCAGATTAATATTTATTGTTCTTTTTTATATTGCTTCTTGCTATACGTTTATTTATGTTTTTGTTTTTAAGTTGGATTAAATTAGTTTTATATGAATCAGTTTTTATGCTGGATTTAATTAGTTCTTTGTTCATATTGTTTCTTATATATATTATAGCGTGTTGAAACTTTGCATTCATACCCATATGTATACAGTAAACCTTTATGCATTCATCTCCACTTTGTCATACTGAAGATTTATTATTTATTATTTCCATTCAGCCATATTGAACATACACTAGTACTGACAATATTTGCCTGAGTATCCTCTCTATAGCACACTTAAGCCTCTATTTTGGTGGCGCTCCTATACCTCCCCTCACTCCTCCTTGGAGCTTAAAATTGGTTCTTAAGGTTTTGCAGAGGGCTCCGTTTGAGCCTATGCATTTGCTTGACATTAAGATTCTTTCCTGGAAGGTTCTATTTCTTCTGGCTATTGCATCGGCTTGCAGGGTCTCTGAGTTAGTGGCCTTGCAATCTGAGCCCCCTTATCTGGTTTTTCACGCTGATAAGGCTGTGCTTCGCACTGGGTTGGGATTCCTTCCCAAAATGGTGTGAGATTGTAACATCAATCAGGAGATAGTAGTTCCTTCCTTGTGTCCTAACCCTTCTTCGTCTAAGAAAAGGTTACTGCATAACTTGGATGTGGTTTGAGCCTTGAAGTTTTATCTTCAGGCCACGATAGATTTCAGACACACTTTGTCCTTATTTGTGGTGTAGTCAGGAAAGTGTAGGGGGCAGAAGGCCTCATCCACTTCTCTGTCTTTTTGGTTGAGGAGCATTATCCATTTGGCCTATGAGACAGCGGGACATAAGCCTCCTCAGAGGATTACGGCTCACTCAACTAGAGCTGTGGCCTCTTCTTGGGCCTTTAAAAATGAGGCCTCTGTGGAGCAGATTTCTAAGGTGGCTACTTGGTCCTCACATACTTTTACAAAGTTTTACAAATTTGATGTTTTTGTTTTGGCGGAAGCTGCGTTTGGGAGAAAGGGTTCTGCAGGCTGTGGTGCCCTCAGTATAGGGTCCGCCTCCTTTTACTCTCCCATTTTATGTTCATTCAGTGTCCTCTAGATCTTGGGTATTTGTCCCCACAAGTAATGAATGAAGCAGTGGACTCTCCTCCCACTGCTCCCACCCGTTTGCGCCAGTGGGCGGACCTAAATTTAATATTATTCTTCTGACACCACTTATACCCTACTGTTCCTTGTTCCCTTGACAGAATAACTGGGGGATAAGGGGAGTGGGGGAGGTATTTAAGCCTTTGGCTGGGGTGTCTTTGCCTTCTCCTGATAGCCAGGTTCTTCTTTCCCACAAGTAATGAATGAAGCAGTGGACTCTCCTCCCACAGATGGAAATTAAATTATCAGGTAAGCATAATTTATGTTTTTACCTCCACAAACTGCCCCCTTATTTCAGTTCTTTAGACAGACTTCCATTTTAGCCAATCACAGCTGTCTCACCTGAACTCCACGTGCATGAGCACAGTGTTATCTATATGAAACACATGAACCAACACCCTCTAGTGGTGAAAAACTGTCAAAATGTCCTGAGAGAAGAGGTGGCATTCAAGAGCTTATAAATTAGCATATGAACCTCCTTGGTGTCCCTTTCAACTAAGAATACCAAAAGAACAAAGTAAAATTAGTGATAAAAGTAAATTGGAAAATTGTTTAAAATTAGATTCTCTATCTGAATCATAAAAGTTTATTTTGGACTAGACTGTCCCTTTAAGTGTAGTCAAACTTGAAAATTTTGTAAAGGTAGTAACACCTAAACACACGGACACACATAAGGATTCACATATAGACACTATAGCAAACACGCAAAGAAACACACTCAGACACAGACACTCAGCACTTGTTTACATTGACCCAACAAGTAATGTGGTGGACTACAGTTTTGTCAAAAAAAAGAGATGTACAAGACAAAATATGGAGTTCTGTTTATCTTTTTTCAAGGAAGATGCCAACTACATGATGACAACAGCATGCAGTGGCTGAAAGGAAGGGCCCTGAACTGCATAAACAATAATTTAAAGCTTAAGTGGTGGATTGGTGACTTCCAGAAACGTCTCATTAGTCTCAAAGTCCGTAGAAAGATGTGAATAATCAGTAGTAAGGTAAAAATGTCCTAAAAAGGAACAGAGAATGGACACACACACACAAACTTGCACATACACCCAAAGAAACACCCACAGAGACAGCCTGAGAAAACACACAAAGACATATACACTCACAGACACTCACAGAAAACACACAAAGACATACATACATACACACACATCTACAGAAAATGTACAAAGACAGACACACAAACCCTCACATAGAGATCCACAGAAAAAAATACACTCTCATAGAAACACCAACAAAAGCACAAAGAAATAAACACAGACACCCACAGAAACACTCACAGGAGGTAAAATTTCTGCACATTGCCATCCCCTAAATCAACAGTGTGTGACATGCATGTTTAAAAAGATAGCAGAAATTAAGAGATCACTTTTTAAAGAATCATATTTGTAAATGTGCAAACAAAAATACTTCTGGCAATTCAAAATTGTACATTATTGATCTGTCAGAATGGGTAGATGAAGAAAAGTACTTTTGAAAGGTTGACATATGTTTGGGTCCCCCCGCCCTATTTTCCCCAACCAAGAGTACCACTTCAAATCTGGTGTACAAATGTTCCCATCTGTCAGCTGTACTTATGGATTTTGAAAATGCTGTACTCTATATGGTCTTTGTGGATCCATAAGCAGTGGTACTCAGTCTCATACCATTAGATCCGGTTAAATGCATGATTTAGGCTTGTTTGTATGTATTTCAAAATTAATTCAGCTGTAGTGTAAACTGAACAGTGTTAAGTTAACCTGTCTCATTTCAAACACTGAGCAATCTTAACCTGAGAGTATATTTTATGCAGATGTACAAATCTTAGATAAAATGCCTCCTGGCTTCTGGAAAGTCCTTGCATAAAGGGGCAGTAAACTGGAATTATATATATATATATATATATATATATATATATATATATATATATATATATATATATATATATATATATATATATATATATATATATAAAAAAAAATCATATCTGCCAAAATGGCACCTACCAACATCTGCATGGTCTTAAATATAGGATTTTCGACAGCATTGTCAAATAATCATAAATACACTGCTGCATATTGCTAATAAAATGTGTTTTTATGGACCCCTGGCCCCACCATACAACTACCACACTGAAGTTACAATCCGAAATTGCACAAATAAATAAAAAACATTTACTAAGTAAGTCCTACCACCTCTGCAAATAAAAGCGATCTGCCATCTGACTCAGGCACACACTGCCAAGTCTGTCTCACACTGTACATAGTGGTTTAACCCCTTAATGACCACAATGTACCCTGTATGTCACTGGTCGTTAATGTTTTTTTCAGGACATAATAGCACAAGTCTAGCAAGAACACACTATTAATGCCCTCCCTCCAGCAGGCTTTGTGGAATAGAGCAGTCTCAACGCTGGTGGCAAGACTGTGCTATAAAACAATCAAGTCGCAAAAAAAGGCCAGTGACATACAGGGTACGTCGCTGGTCCTTAAGGGGTTAATGCACACTCAGAAATCCTCTCAAATGCTAATGCTTTACTCCTTGTCATAACATTTCCCACACTCAATAGCACTCTGCTTTAGCGCCCTCTAGTGGCTGCCAAAATGTAAAAAGAGATTTTTATATATTTTTTTAATAATAGTTGTGCTTGCTTCATGGGGGCCCCCTGGCCAACTGGGTCCCTGACAGGAGTCACCCTATTCACCCCCTGATGACGGCCCTGTTGCCACCAATCAGCAAATGGGCCGGCTCCTAACCTTAGATTCCTGTTTTTTCAAATAAAGATACTAAGAGAGCGAAGAAAAATTGATAATAGGAGTAAATTATAAAGTTGCTTAAAATTGCTGCTCTGTCTGAATCACAAAAGAAAAAATGTGGGTTTAGTGTCCCTTTAACTTTCTAAGGAGTTGGTGGTGCTGCTATCTTCTTTGCTGGGTGCAGGTGATAGCATACCACACTGAAATGTCCCCAGATGCTGGAGCTTTGGATTTTTGGTTTGCTTGCCTCAGTGGCAGTTGAAGTCTTTTTCAAACCTTGTTCGGTTCTAAGGCAAGAATGACAGAGTAAAATTAGAAAGAACTAAGCCTTTAACATTGAATAGATGTAAAGACTGACCTTTGTTCTATGGCTTTATACACAGATTGGAATTTAAACCCTGATACTGAAGAGAAACATGAACTACTGCTCCTTACTAATATTTACCCAAAGATCAGATACATCTAAAAGGCAAACTAGTTGCAATAACTTTAAAAGGAAGAATTAAATACCTTTAATTTTCTAATATGAATGTTTGAGTAGGAAAATAACCCAACAGGGAGTGAACGCTGTAGTAGCTAATTTTTTTTATCATTTCTAAAAAGAGACAGAGGCCTTTAAATGGGGTTCTTTAATGCTGGGGTTAATTGCATTTCAAATGTATTTCTCACTAACTAGTTAAAATTATATCTTGTACACTTCCAGATGTTTACAAACATTATATTAAATATCTTCTCTCCACAATTAATAACATTGGCGTATGCTGCCAGCTATTTATACTTTAAATAGTGGTTGAGTAGTAGAAGGCTGACATTTCCCATACCTGATGATCTCCTCATATGTTTAGCTGCACTATAATAAGCTAATTAATGACCTCTATGTTACCAGAATCTACAGGAGAGCTCTTGACTTGTTGCTTGGCCGCTCTACACCCCACCCCTCATATAGAACTCTGACACTTTTTGATTGTGACCAGAGTCTGTTTCCCTCTAAACATACCGCCATTAAAAATAATATTTTTCCAACGAGATACCCATGCTTAGGTGGCTCATATACTTTATGTTCTTATTTACATTTTTAGTTCTTATATCATGATCCACAGTTTACTATTGATCTTCAACATCACTATGGGTTCATATAAAGCATCTCTTAATTCTTTTAATGTTATAAAAAAACAAATTATGCTCGAAAAAAATAAATTTATCAGGTAAGCATAAATTTAGTTCTTTATTCCTATGGCATGAAGAGTCCACAACGTCGTTCCAATTACTAGTGGGGACCAATACCCAAGCTAGAGGACACGGAATGAACAGGGAGGGAGAACAAGGCAGGAGGACCTAAACAGAAGGCACCACCGCTTGAAGAACCTTTATCCCAAAAGAGGCCTCAGCCGAGGCAAAAGTATCAAATTTGTATAATTTGGAAAAAGTATGCAGAGGACCACGTTGACGCCTTGCAAATCTGTTCCACAGAAGCTTCATTTTTGAAAGCCCAAGAAGCTTCATTTTTGAAAGCCCAAGAAGCTTCATTTTTGAAAGTCCAAGATGAGGAGACAGCCCTAGTAGAATGAGCCACAATTCTCTCAGGAGGCCGCTGTCCAGCAGTCTCATAAGCAAAACAAATCATACTTCTTAACCAGAGGGAAAGAGTAGTAGAAGAGGCCTTCTGACCCTTACGTTTTACAGTGAAAACAACAAACAGGGCAGAAGATTGCAGAAAATTCTTAGTAGCTTTTAGGTAAAACTTTAGAGCACGCACAACCTCCAGGTTATGCAAAAGACGTTCCTTATGAGAAGAAGGAACAACACTTTCCTGATTAATGTTGTTCGATCCAACACCACCTTAGGGAGAAACCCCAATTTAGTATGAAGGACCGCCTTATCTGCATAAAAGATAAGGTACGGGGAATCACACTGCAGAGCTGAAAGCTCAGAAACTCTGCGAATGGAAGAAAAAGCAAGAAGAAACAAAACCTTCCAAGACATCCGGCAGAAAATTTTCTATGAATCCAGAAACTATAAAAGTTCCCAAGAGAAACGCCCTGGTGGAGGGCACCAGAGACCTACTCCAGATTCACCTTCCACCCATAGAGATGTAGATAGATTTATAAAAAAAAAAAATATCTCTGTATGAGAGTTATGATCCAGGAGACTTTCCTTGCCCTGTATACCCAGGGAATAGGTAATGTCAGGAAAAGCAAACCGTAGGAATTGATGATGTTCCCTGAGAATAGGAACATGAACATACACATCCTCCAGGACTATGGAAATCATGGCTGATCCTCCTGAACCATAGTTTCCATCTTAAAGGACGAAACCCAAATAAAAAAAAAAAGTTTAGCCACTTGAGGTCCACAAATAGGTCTAAATAGAATCCTAGACCCTGTTTCATCACAGGAACTGGACAAAACACTCCCAGAGAAGATAGGTCCATAATGTAGTTTAAGAGGGCCTCTCTCTACACCTGGTTAGCAGATAACCTAAACAGGATAAATCTGCCCCTGGGAGGGAAAGTCTTAAAACTTATCCTGTATCCCTGGAAACTATTTCCACTGTCCAGATATCTTATAAAGCTTTAGTGCATTTCCATGAAAATCCGGAATGCTCTGGCTTGAGAGAAGAAGGAAGACTCTTGTCCCTTGAAGTTACAAAAGGAATGAAAATTTGAATTCTGTCTACCATTAGGTCTAGTCTTCTTGTTTTGAGGAAGAAAAGAGCCCTTACTCCCAGAATTTCTGAAATGATCCTAAACAAAGTCTTGCCCATAAATGGCAAGGCCAGATTAGAGTAGGATGAAATATCTGCCGACCAAGATCTTAGCCACAGAGCTCTGCGAGCTAGATCTACAAGGTTAGCCATCTTGGTTCCCAGCTTAACCACTTACATGCTGCATCACAGAAAAAAGAATGAACCAGCTTTAGAGCCTTGACCCTATTGTGGATCTCCTCTATAGTAGATTCTTCTGAAAGTAAATCAGACAGGGTGGCACACCAATAAGATGCTGGCCCCGCTACCATAGCAATACTAGCCACAGATTGCTATAGAAAAAACAAAACTGATGAATGTACATTGTTCCTAAATAGGCTTCTAGAGTATTTATGCATAGAATGTTAGAAAGAAGAGCTATCCTCAAGGAAGATAGACATTCTTTTGGTTATAGTGAATTAAGCACCCTCTACCATAGGTACAGTGCTCTACAATTCACAACTATAATAGCAACAGGAAAAAATCCTTGAAAAAACAGGGAGCGCAGAGAAGGGAATCCCCAGCTTCTCCCCTTACTGAGCTATAATATCCGAAATACAGTCTGGAGCTGGAAAAACCTCTACAGAAGAAGGTTTGACATCAAACACTCTGATAAGTTTATTAGATTTCTTTATATTCTCAGTGACAGAGAATAGGAGACTTCCAAGGTAGCTAAAAACCTTCCTTTAAAAGTAAACAGAGGTGTACTAGCTAAAAATAAACCTCTAGATCTGCTGTACTAGGCATTGCAGACTCAGTGATCTCACCCTCAGAAGCCTCTTGTATGAAAGATCTTCAGATACAAGAGAGACTAACTAACAAGGACTTAGAGGATATCTAGAACATATCAAAGAGTTCTGATTACACTATCTCTTACCAGCAATAGGAAAGGCCGATAAGGCTGCAGAAAACCACAGAAGATATCTGCGCAGCAAAATCTCCTGGCAAAAAACATCCCCAGGAACTTGAGAGGACCAGTAGGGCATTGCATGTGAAAAATTGCTAAGGCTTGGGACGAAGATGAGGCATGTCAATGACAACATTATCATGAGAGACAGATGGCACAGAGCGAATATCTGTATGATTAAACAATAATATTTTATTTAAACGTGGAGCAAAAGGAACTGCACAGGAGGAATTTTAGCTTTTATGTAATAAAAACAATTTTCAAAGGATAAGATGGAAGAGAAAAAAATATTCTGAGTCCATAGCAATGGAAAAAGGAACCTAAAATAATAGCTATAAAAATACAAAAAATTAGCTCTCCTATCTGAGTACTTTATAGAAAATAAGCAGACAGCTTCAACAAAAAATAGAAGAGTTGTCATAAGCAATTATTAACTACTAACACACTGTTAAAAGTCAGCGCTTGCTGAGAGCTTACCACCTCAGAGGCCAAGAGTCGTTCTCACGGACACTGGATCCTCCTATATGAACATTGATAAGTCAGGCAAACAAGTCAGACCTGGAATGCTCTTCTGCGCCATTTCTCCTGGCAAATACACATAAAACAATTAGAAGGTACTCCAATCCCTGTTCTGCAGATATAGAGAAGCCGGAAGGGGGAAAAAACGTCACTCTGTCACATGACCGCATCAAACAGAAATAACTACGCCATATGCAAGGCGCGCGAAGACGCTGAGCTATCTGCCCAGTTATACAAAATAAAGTAAGAAAAGTAAGAAATGTCGTTAGGTCGATATCCCAAACAACGTACCTCCACAAACATAAAATAAAGATATACTTTATCACATATGTCCCACACTCAAAACGAGCCTCTAGTGAGAAAAGTGATTTCCTTCAAAACAGAAAATAAATACCCCATACATTAACCCTTTAATCTCCTAAAAGGTTATTAAAAATGTCTAGCCTCTAGCCTCATGTTTCGTATTTGTCGCAAGGACAATTAAATTCCAGTGCCTGCATAACAAAAAACAGCCCCAAAAGTGAACCCATCAATAAAGGTTAAGACTTGCATATATTGAACCACAAGAGGAATTTACCTCCCAAGTGCTGTCCTTCAGTACCTAAAAGGCAAAGGCACTTACCTGTGGATCCAGCTGCAGGGCAGGAACAGCTTCTTAGGTGTGATAGACCCTCCACTCTCTATCAGAGACCTGAAGAAAAAGAAAGAACAGAGTAACCAACCCTGGCTTTCTATGAAGGGGTAGCAATAATGTTAGAAATAAAGCAAAGACAACCTTGCCACTTTCTAACTGCTAATAGCCACCATTACTCTTACTAAAGAGATTGACATGGACACAGCATAACCCCAATCCTTGCTTGCAGGGAAAAGTACCCATAAAAGGATTAAATATCTTCAGTTAACAACTTCACACATCCTCTATTGACAAAAGGCAAAGAGAATGACTGGGGATTATGGGTAAGGGAAGTTACACTTAAAGGGACACTGAACCCCAATTTTTTCTTTCGTGATTCAGATAGAGCATGCAATTTTAAGCAACTTTCTAATTTACTCCTATTATCAAATTATCTTCATTCTCTTGGTATGTTTATTTAAAAAGCAAGAATGTAAGTTTAGATGCCGGCCCATATTTGGTAAACAACCTGGGTTTTCCTTGCTGACTGGACAGCACCAATAAACAAGTGCTATCCATGGTACTGAACCAACAATTTGCTGGCTCCTTAGCATAGATGCCTTCTTTTACAAATAAAGATAGCAAGAGAACGAAGCAAAATTGATAATAGAAGTAAATTAGAAAGTTGCTTAAAATTGCATGCTCTATCTGAATCATGAAAGAAAAAATCTGGGTTCAGTGTCCCTTTAACAGCTTTGCTGGGGTGCCCTTTGCGTCCTCCTGCTGGGCAGGAGTTGAATATCCCACTAGTAATTGGAATGACGTTGTGGACTCTCCATGCCATAGGAAAGAAATATGTTTTATATCTGTGTAGATTATTCCAAAGCAATTTTTTTTAAAAAAAATGTGAGGTTCATTCTATGCATGTTCAAACATATGGGATGTAACGGATATGATTATGTATTCTTGTCAATATATTTCATATGATCCTTCCCTTCTGTATTAACATACCATTCAAAATATGTAATGTCTGTTTTATTATTACGTATCAAATCTCAATAAAAATGTAATAAAAAATAGAACAATGCACCACTAGCCGTCTGCTGTAGTAAGAAGTGTAAATTGGTTCCTTTAAAGCGAGTGGTGGTGAAAGTGGGATAAGGTAGCTTGACTATTGCAAAATACCTGCAGAAAACAATGTGTTAATTTATACAGATGGTTTCCATACCCAGTTTGTAGGTTACTTTACTACAAGACATCAAGAACGTATTATATAGAATATGGATAGGGAAAGGGAGACCAGTCTAAATATTTTATTCTAGAACTCTACCTTGAGCTAATAGTAATGCTCAGTTGATTTTAACCTTATATGAAGGAATAAGTGCAGACCCTTAAACTAATTATATATTCACAATGTTAAGATAGAGGAAATAGCAGCTAAAGTTAGGTTGCTATTGGAAAAGACAGGGATTTCAGCACAACCTTGCGTTGGCAGTGACGTACGGAGTGGAGGTGGACGTGTTTGATTGACAGACTGCCTTGGCGTCCTTGTTTACTATGCCGGTTTGCTGGTGGATCTGAGATGCTGATTTTCCTTGCATAATTCTGGCACCAAGAAGGATGTTTGCTGTCACTGACGGTTGTATAAAAAGTTGATCTAATAACTTTAACTTTCCAAGTTTTTCATCTTTGGACTTTCGAGTGGGTTTGCTAAACTAACTTGCATTACGGCACCTGTTATATGGAAGCACTAAAGACTCTTTGTTGGTGTTATACACACTTCATCAAAATAACTAACATGTTTGTGCAGCTGCTTTCTCCTGATATTTATGTCATGTATATTAATGATAATATGTAATTTATCTAACCTAAGCTGTAAAAGACACAGACTCGATTTGGGGCTGCTAAACATAAATCCAGATCCTTTATTTCATGACACCAGATACCTTTAACTATATTGGTGGTGTCCGCTGAAACTGGAGTTGTTTTTTCATCCCCATAGTCTCCTCTGTCTTGCCAGAATATCAGTGTATGACTATATATATATATATATATATATATATATATATATATATATGTTTGCTGATTAGTGTATTGGGCACAATACTAGGAGTTTATTTATAGCTCTTATACATAATGAATGATATACATGGTCATTATCTACACACGTTGATTGCTGACTCTAAACTGTCTTAGTCATTTATACAGCTTGGCTTTACAGACATAGATCCTCATGGGTCACTATGATGGCTGATTTTACGTCTAGAACGTAACCATCCTCTAGTGGAGGTGTTGTCAGTTTACATCCCTATTATACTCACATTAATCCAGCAATCCCAATACGTTAATAAAATTGACTGCTATGTCTGTTTCAAGTATTACTCCTCTTTGTACTTTTTTATTTGGTTCAATGTGTCTTCTCTGTAAACCCTTAAGTAGTTAAAATTTCTGTATGTCCTGGAAGTGGGTGAATGATTTGAGTAGTCTATACATACCGCAAATTGTGGTGCTTTGCATCTGCTTAGCAATTTAAAAAAGTTGTACTGAAATCCCTGTCTTTTCCAATAGCAACCTATAGCAAGGTATAATGATATATAAGTATAGGGAGACGGGGCAATTTGTTTATATGCCCGTGATGAACAAAACGTTTAGGCAGATCTGAGTTTTCCTAGGCAATTAGTCAGCTTAGTTATTCGTGTTTATTCACATACTAGTAAGTTTATAATTAATGTAAAATGTATAGGGTTCCCCTCTTGAGCCTAACTCAATTTACTCTGCGTAAAAGGAGAATTGTTTAGCTACTGAATAGTAAACTTAATTCCCATCCTAACTGAATTAGGTCCATACCATACCCGTCCCTTCTTGATACCCATTACAAATTTTATTCTTAGTATCAAGACCCATTAATAATAAGAAGCATTCAACTCTTTGATAAGCTAAACTAACAGAGAGCCAGTTTTCGGTCCGACGTAGCAGCTACATATTCTGGCTCTCTGGTGTTGTTATATCAATAGATGTATAAGTTCTTAAGAAGTTCTTAATAAATTGGGTCTTCTTAGTAGCTACAGTGCTCTTTTAGAATGTGTTTTAACACAATGGCCTGGAATAATAACTACTTTCATTATGATAAAAAACATAAAAGTAGGTTTTCAATTATAGTTTGACACTTATTATATGTTTCCTTTCTTTGTCATATTTTTGTTGAGATAATCATTGCTATGTAATGTCTATAAGTCATATTTTCATGTTGTCATTATAACAAACCCTCAATAAAAAATTATTAAAAAAAAAAACCTTCCAAGATAAAAGCTTAATATCTATGGAATGCATGGGTTCAAACGGAACCCCTTGAAGAACATTGAGAACTAAATTCAAACTCCATGGCGGAGCAACAGGTTTAAACACAGGCTCGATTCTGACTAAAGCCTGACAAAATGACTGAACATCTGGGACATCCGCCAGACGCTTATGTAGTAAAATTGACAAAGCAGAAATTTGTCCCTTTAAGGAACTAGCCGATAATCCATTCTCCAATCCTTCTTGGAGAAAGGACAAAATCCTGGGAATCCGAAACCTACTCCATGAGTAGCACTTAGATTCGCATCAATAAAGATATTTACGCCATATCTTATGGTAAATTTTCCTAGTGACAGGCTTCCGAGTCTGAATCAAGGTATCAATGACCGACTCAGAGAAGCCCCGCTTAGATAAAATCAAGCGTTCAATCTCCAGGCAGTCAGCTGCAGAGAATTTAGATTTGGATGTTGGAACGGACCTTAAATGAGGGTCCTGTCTCAGTGGCAGTTTCCACGGTGGCAGAGATGACATTTCCACTAGGTCTGCATACCAAGTCCTGCGCTATCAAGATTACCGAAGCCCTCTCCCTTGATCTGGACCCATAATGAGGAAGTTTGGCATTCTGACGAGATGCCATCAAATCCAATTCCGGTGTGCCCCATTGATGGATCAATGCCGCAAACACCTCCGGATGGAGCTCCCACTCCCCCGGGTGAAAAGTCTGACGACTTAGAAAATCCGCTTCCCAGTTCTCTACTCCTGGGATATAGATTGCTGATAGATGGCAAGAGCGAATCTCCGCCCATCTAATTATCTTGGAAACCTCTGTCATTGCTAGAGAACTCTTTGTTCCCCCCGGATGATTGATATATGCTACAGTCGTGATATTGTCCGACTGGAATCTTATGAATTTGGCCAAGGCCAACTGAGGCCACGCTTGAAGCGCGTTGAATATTGCTCTCAGTTGCAGAATATTGATTGGAAGTAGGGACTCCTCCTGAGTCCAAATACCCTGAGCCTTCAGGGAATTCCAGACTGCACCCCAGCCCAAGAGGCTGGCGTCCGTCGTCACTATGACCCATGCTGGCCTGCGGAAGCACATTCCTTGGGACAGATGATCCTAAGATAACCACCAAAGAAGAGAGTCTATGGTCTCTTAATCCAGATTTATCTGAGTAGATAAATCCGCATAATCCCCATTCCACTGTCTGAGCATGCACAGCTGCAGTGGTCTGAGATACAAGCAAGCAAGCAAACGGAACAATGTCCATTGCCGCTACCATTAATCTAATGACCTCCATACACTGCGAGGAATGGACTGAAGTGCTCGGCAAGTAGTTAGGATTTTTTACTTTCTGACCTCCGTCAGAAATATTTTCATGTCTACCCAGTCTATCAGAGTTCCTAAGAATGGAACTCTTGTCAGTGGAACTAGTGAACTCTTTTGTATATTCACCTTCCACCCATGAGATCTTAGAAAAGCCAACACGATGTCCGTGTGAGATATGGCTAGCTGGTAAATTGACGCCTGAATAAAAATGTCGTCCAGATAGGGCGCCACTGCTATGCCCCGCGGCCTTAGAACCGCCAGAAGGGACCCTAGCACCTTTGTGAAGATTCGGGGAGCTGTGGCCAACCCAAAAGGGAGGGCCACAAACTGGTAGTGTTTGTCCAGGAAGGCGAACCTGAGAAACTGGTGATGATCTTTGTGGATAGGAATGTGAAGATACGCATCCTTTAAGTCCACGGTAGTCATTTAAGTCCTCCTGGATCATTGGTAAAATATTGTTTGTATGGTCTCCATCTTGAACGATGGGACTCTGAGAAATTTGTTTAGACATTTGAGATCTAAAATTGGTCTGAAGGTTCCCTCTTTTTTGGGAACCACAAACAGATTTGAGTAAAACCCCTGCCCCTGTTCTAGTTTTGGAACTTGGCAGATTACACTCATGGTAAATAGGTCTTCTACACAGCATAAGAACACCTCTTTTTTTTTTTTTGTTAGGAAATACTGTTTATATAAAACCTGTACAGGGTAATTAGATACGTATTAATTACTTATGTAATTATACAAAACACAGAAGGGGATAGCCACAATCCAACCAATTTGCCAGTCGTAATTTCAGACTCTTCTTAATTCAACCAGTCTCTGAACTGTGACAGCACTTGTCCAGCACATATAAATTGCTTATTTCTCCCCCAGCCTGTATTAGAGCTATTGTCATCTTCATGATAACCATCCATTAAAAATATCAGACAGAAGCTTGGCCAGTATAAAACAAGGATCATGAGAAGGAACCAGTCACATTTCAAATATTTACTTGAGGACACAAAAAAGCCAAATGATTAAGGCTGAGAACTAATATATAATCAGGAAAAGCATACAAACAAAATTATGTAAGGTAATCGGTTTCCCTCAACAAAGGATTATCAGACAGGATCACTAAAATGGTTGAAAGGAGGAGACCAATCAGGCACTCAAATTGAATTTGAGGTTTAAACATCGTATAGGTAAAGGATTTTGGGAGACTAGTCTGACCAAGGAATATAGGACGGGGAAGTTATATTCCTTTCAAACAATAAGTGCTGAGCTAGGAGTTGCCACCTCTTCCACTTGCTGAGCTGGGGGGGACTCAGCCATGCTACCAAAGGATGGTGAAGGACGCAGAAGGGGGGGTTCTCTCATTTTCACTCTCATCTCCTTGGTCACCCTCAACTGTATCCCCTCCGCTCTCAGAATCTGAATCATTATTTGATCGAAGAACTCTGTGTTTGCAAACTGGACAGCTCTTCTTAGTCTTTGTGAGCCACGGATCCACACAAGAACAATGGTATGCATGAGAACAGGGCAGGACTCGTAATTTCTCACCCTCTTCATATTCTTCCAGGCAGATGGCACATACATCATATTCATCACCTTTCTTAAATTTATGTATCGGGATTTTCTTTAGCTGCTCCTTGGAAAGGCGATTTCTACGAAGATGTTTCCTATGCTGTACACAGCGCACAATCATCACAATGCACATAACTAGGATCACGACAACCACAACCACTATAAATGGAATGAGATAGTATCCTAGCGAGATGTAGTATTCTGGAACCAGGAAGACATGAGCGTTCTCATAGTAGGAGAAAAATGATCTGAGACTTTCCCCAGTGGATTCACCAGCAAACACTGAAGGAATAGTTATCAGTTTCCTGATTTTTTCATCATTCCAGACCATGTTTAGCAGCTTCTCAGAGTCAACGTTGTGAACAATAGCAGCATGAAATCCAGACAGCTGGGCATTGAGGACCTTGACATCAAAATTGCAGTCAAATCTACGGATAAGGGCAATGAACACAGTCCTGTTGTCCATTATAGGAGGTGGAGCAATAGGTATGCAGGCATTCTGGGGCTTTGCTTGTACTATAAAACCCCTCAGTCCTTCCAGTGGTAAAGGAGGCCCAAATAAAGCAGGAAGATCATCAAACATTTGAGGTGCAGTGGTATTCCGTTCTGAGTACGCATAAATTAATGAGCTGGAGATTCGGATTCCGCAGAAAAGAAGTAACAAGGTACCCAAGACATGTGATTGATGAGGTGACCTCATGTTGAGTAATGCAACCTGGAAGTTGTGTCTTTTCTTGGAGGTGTTTCTTAGTTGTCTCCGTGTTTACATTCTCTCCCTGTCTGTCTCTCTGTTACTTTCACTCTGCGTGTCTCTGTTTATTACCAGCCGTGAAGTATATCTTCCTGTCTATAGCTTACAATGCTGTCCTCAGAACACCTCTCTTTTTTTCTGGTCTACAGACAAACGTGAAAGATGAAATCTTCCCCTTGGGAGAAAATCCTTGAACTCTAGTCGATACCCCTGGTTCACGATTTCTAATGCCCAGGGATCCTGAATGTCCCTTGCCCAAGCCTGAGCGAAGAGAGAAAGTCTGCCCCCTACTAGATCCGGTCCCGGATCGAGGGCTGCCCCTTCATGCTGTCTTAGTAGCAGCAGCAGGCTTCTTGGCCTGTTTTCCTTTATTCCAGGTCTGGTTAGGTCTCCAGACTGACTTGGATTGAGCAAAATTCCCCTCCTGCTTTGTGGCGGAGGAGGAAGCAGAAGGTCCACCATTGAAATTTCGAAAGGAACGAAAATTATTTTGTTTAGCCCTCATTTTAACTGTCTTGTCCTGAGGAAGGGCATGACCTTTACCTCCAGTAATGTCGGAGATGATCTCCTTTAGTTCAGGCCCGAATAGGGTCTTACCTTTAAAAGGAATAGCTAAAAGTTTAGATTTTGATGACACATCAGCAGACCAAGTTTTAAGCCATAACGCTCTATGCGCTAAAATGGCAAAGCCAGCATTCTTTGCCGCTAATTTAGTTTAGCCATTTGAAAAGCGGCATCGGTAATGAAAGAATTAGCTATCTTGAGAGCCTTAATTCTATCCAAAATATAATCTAATGGGGTCTCAACCTTAAGAGACTCCTCTAGAGCCTCAAACCAAAAAGCTGCTGCAGTAGTTACTGGAACAATGCACGCTATAGATTGTAGAAGAAAACCCTGATGAATAAGCAATTTCTTTAAAAGACCCTCTAATTTTTTATCCATAGGATCTTTGAAAGCACAACTGTCCGCAATAGGTATAGTTGTACGCTTAGCTAGGGTAGAAATAGCTCCCTCCACCTTAGGGACCGTCTGCCAGGAATCCCGAATGGTGTCAGGTATGGGAAACATTTTCTTAAAAGTAGGAGGGGGAGAGAACGGAATGCCTGGTCTATCCCATTCCTTAGTAACAATATCCGAACTCCTTCTAGGGACTGGAAAAACATTAGTGTAAGTAGGGACCTCTAGATATTTATCCATTTTACACAACTTCTCTGGTGGTATTACAATAGGGTCACAATCATCCTGAGTCACTAAAACCTCCCGGAGTAACAAGCGGAGGTGTTCAAGCTTAAACTTAAAGGCCGTCACATCTGAGTCTGTTAGAGGGAACATCTTTCCTGATTTCTGAAAGCTCTCCCTCAGACAGCAAATCCCCCACCCCCAAATCAGGACACTGTGAGGGTACATCGGAGATGGCCAATAAAGCATCAGAGGGCTCAGCATTTACTCTAATACCTGACCTACTGCGCTTACCCTGTAAACCTGGCAGATAATAGATCTATTTAGATAATACCTCTGTAAAGGTAGTAGAAAGGTACTGCAGCCATATCTTGTAGAGTAAAATAATTAGACGCTCTAGAAGTACTTGGCGTCACTTGAGCGGGCGTTAAAGGTTGTGACACTTGGGGAGAATTAGATGGCATAACCTGATTCTCTTCAGACTGAGAATCATCCTGAGACATACTTTTATCACCTAAAATATGTTCTTTGCAATGTAAGGCCCTTTCAGTACATGAGGGACACATTTTAAGTGGGGGTTCCACAATGGCTTCTAAACACATAGAGCATTGACTTTCCTCAATGTCAGACATGTTGAATAGGCTAGTAATAACCACAAAAAATCTTGAGAACACTTTATTTAATGAAAAAACACAACAATCTGAAAAACGGTACTGCGCCTTTAAGAGAAAAAAAGCATACAATTTTTCCAAAACTGCTTTAAAAAGTTAGAACACTCCCAATTTTTGCATATATGTGTCTTATCTGGCAGGCTAAGATTGCACCACAAGTAACAAGGGACAATTAACCCTCTAGTAGAAAAAACGTTACCCAAAACGCTATGAAAAATAAAATAGCAACCCCCTGCACCTTGCCACAGCTCTGCTTTGACACCTACCTGCCATCTGGGGTCTGAAAATTACACTCTCACTTTGATAAGGCTATCTCTTCAGTTTAGGCCCACCGGTCTCCTAGGTTTAGCTTTCAACTAAGAATACCAAGAGAACAAAGCAAAATTGGTGATAAAAGTAAATTGGAAAGTTGTTTAAAATGACATGCCCTATCTGAATCAAGAAAGTTTATTTTGGACTAGATTGTCCCTTTAAGTCAAACGTCTGTGGCTACAAGAGAGAAAATGATTTATCTTATGGAAATCATGACATGAATACTGAACCTGTGCTCTAACTGGAAAATAAATCAGCAGGCTCTTTCTCTTTAGCTAGACCCAGAACCTACACCTTAAAGGAACCCCTTATGAATAGTCTATCTGTATCATGAAAATTTGATTTTGACTAGAACATGCAATTTTAAGTAACTTTCTAATTTACTTCTATTATCATTTTTCTACTTTCTCTTGCTATCTTTATTTGAAAAAGCAAGAATGTAAGCTTAGAAGCCAGCCCATTTTTGGTTCAGCACCTGGGTAGTGCTTGCTGATTGGTGTCTAAAAGTACTACCCAGGTGCTGAACCAAAAATGGGCCGTCTCCTAAGCTTACATAATTGCTTTTTTTAAATAAAGATACCAAGAGAAAAGAAAAAAAATTATAGGAGTAAATTAGAAAGTTGCTTAAAATTGCATGCTCTATCTGAAGCATTAAAGAAAAAAAATTGAGTTTCAGATCCCTTTAATAACATAATTGTTAGCTGCTAATTTATCCAATAAGTCAATTAACCCCTTAACGACCAAGGACGTACGCCACACGTCCTAAAAAAAAATACAGTTAATGACCGAGGACGTGTGGCGTACGTCCTTGGTCTGGAAAGCAGCTGGAAGCGATCCTGCTCGCTTCCAGCTGCTTTCCGGTTATTGCAGTGATGCCTCGATATGGAGGCATCCTGCAATAACCCCCCTTGGCCATCCGATGCAGAGAGAGCCACTCTGTGGCCCTCTCTGCACCGGACATCGATGGCCGGTATCGTTGGTGGGTGGGAGCTTACGTGGGAGGCGGGTGGGCGGCCATCGATGCTCTGTGTGGAGTGGAGGGGGGCGGGATCAGGGGCGGGAGCTACGGGAGTGCGCGCGTGCACGGGGGGTGATGGGCGGGCGCGTGCACGGGGCGGGAGCGGGTGGGAACCGCTACACTACAGAAAAAAATAAAGTGAAGAGACACTTAAAAACACTTATACAATTTAAATGTTAAAAATATAATCAAAGGGACCTGGAAGGGGTTGGGGGTTGGTCTTGGTGGGGGGGGGGGGGGGGGGGGGGGAAAGCTACACTACAGAAGAGGGTATTTTTTAAAGAAAAAGGCACATTTTTTTACAAAACTAAAATTAACCCTGCAAGCTCCCTACAAGCTACATAATTAACCCCTTCACTGCTAGCCATAATACACGTGTGATGCGCAGCGGCATTTAGAGGCCTTCTAATTACCAAAAAAGCAATGCCAAAGCCATATATGTCTGCTATTTCTGAACAAAGGGGATCCCAGAGAAGCATTTACAACCATTTATGCCATAATTGCACAAGCTGTTTGTAAATAATTTCAGTGAGAAACCTAAAATTGAGAAAAAATTAACGTTTTTTTTAATTTGATCGCATTTGGCAGTGAAATGGTGGCATGAAATATACCAAAATTGGCCTAGATCAATACTTGGGGTTGTCTACTACACTACACTAAAGCTAAAACTACCCCAAAAAGCTCCCTACATGCTCCATAATTAACCCCTTCACTGCTGGGCATAATACACGTGTGGTGCGCAGTGGCATTTAGCGGCCTTCTAATTACCAAAAAGCAACACCAAAGTCATATATGTCTGCTATTTCTGAACAAAGGGGATCCCAGAGAAGAATTTACAACCATTTATGCCATAATTGCACAAGCTGTTTGTAAATAATTTAAGTTAGAAACCAAAAGTTTGTGAAAAAATTTGTGAAAAGTGAACGATTTTTTGTATTTGATTGCATTTGGTGGTGAAATGGTGGCATGAAATATACCAAAATGGGCCTAGATCAATACTTTGGGTTGTCTACTAAAAAAAAATATATACATGTCAATGGATATTCAGAGATTCCTGAAAGATATTAGTGTTCTAATGTAACTAGCGCTAATTTTGAAAAAAAGTGGTTTGGCAATAGCAAAGTGCTACTTGTATTTATGGCCCTATAGTTTACAAAAAAAGCAAAGAACATGTAAACATTGGGTATTTCTAAAATCAGGACAAAATTTAGAAACTATTTAGCATGGGTGTTTTTTGGTAGTTGTAGATGTGTAACAGATTTTGGGGGTCAAAGTTAGAAAAAGTGTGGTTTTTTTCCATTTTTTCCTCATATTTTATAATTTTTTTTATAGTAAATTATAAGATATGATGAAAATAATGGTATCTTTAGAAAGTCCGTTTAATGGCGAGAAAAACGGTATATAATATGTGTGGGTACAGTAAATGAGTAAGAGGAAAATTACAGCTAAACACAAACACCTCAAAAATGTAAAAATAGCCTTGGTCCCAAACGGACAGAAAATGGAAAAGTGCTGTGGCCATTAAGGGGTTAAAAACATTTGTAGGCATCAATGTTTAAAAAAAAAAATACAAATCAAAACAACCCATAATTGGCTGAATACCAAAATCATAAGGGGCAGCTTCCCAAACTCCACTGAAGATGGTAAAATACCTGAAAGTACAAATACCTCTCTGCTATATGAATTACTCATTTTAAAAACAGTCCATTTACTAGCAGATATTTAGAAGGATGGTGCTCAAGAAATGTCAGTTATTAGAGAGATACCGCTGCCTTTGGACCCTTGTTTGTGGCTTTTAAAAAAAGGTCCCTAAGAAACTCTCTGCACCCCAGAAACACACTCTTTAATAAAGCATGTAATAGTTTAGAATCTGCTGGCAAAACAATGGAAATCAACTAAGTCACCAAGTGTGGCACAGTGGTTACATCAATGTGACTATATTTTAAGGTAGGAGGATTACTATTATATTAAAACTAGATGCAAACAACTCTTTGATCAGTAATGTGGAAGACATTTAGCAAGTAAATTTAAGAAGCAATAAAAATGATAAATCAATAAGAAGTGAAAGCCAATAGGAGGAAAAGGATCTTAGATTAATGGACTATATCCTGTTTGATTATCTCTTATTGACTAGGCGGCTATGTCAACCAAATAAAACTGTTAGCAATGGACCCTGGTTAGACTTTGTAAGCAACATTTATTCATTGTGGTAGAAGTGTCAGGTGTATTGTGTTTAGGGACACTATTTTCATGTTTCAAGTAATAGTCCTAGATGGTTTTGCCTATTTTGCCAAAGAAAATTAAGAGAAATTAGACCAGATGTTTGTTACTGATTTTTGTTTCTTTATTGTCAATTGTATACATAAAAAGCTATCCATCTAATTCTTCTGTATAGCAATATTCAATAAAAGTGGTCGAATAAAAAACCCCAAAACAAAATAGTCCACTTACAGATTTAGTTCCCATAGAAAAATTATGAATCCAGGAATAATCCTTGAGGGAACGATCAAGAGCATGATCAATGTCCATACATGTTTTGGGTTCAACCCTATGCAATATGCTCATATGTGACGGAACCGGCATGATAAAACTACAGCCTAGATAGATATTATAATAATGATAAATCAGTAGTGTCTGAATGTTTTAGAACAGAACACTTTTTTGCCTTAATTGTTTTTCATGGTCAACCCCCCCACATTTATTTGGAGGCGGCAACACCATCTGCTCTTTTAGGTTTCAGGATTTTTTCATTATTATTACCTCAAAGTGTTTAATGTCCCTTTAAGATTTCCCTCCTCAAATAAGCTTTTTTTTTTTTTTTTTTTTACATTGATTAGACCACTGGATAAAACATTTCCTCTGGATAGTATAGATCTCGTCAGGGCTACTGCAAAAAGATTCAGTGAAAAGATATAACCCTTTGGGCTTACATTCAATATTATTTTAGATCTTGTTCTTCAATACATAGGAAACCATTGCAGCTATGTTAGACTACATTACACTGATTCCACCCATCTTACAGTTTGCTCATCAATTGTTGTTTAATGGAAAACAAGTTCTACAACAGCGACTTCTATCTTCTTTTTTTTTTTTCTTCAGTCCTTGAATTAGAAGAAAAAGCTCTCTGGCATTTTGATTTCCTTACCGATGAAGTAAAATAACAAACCAAGAGCACATCTATTCATCACCTTTCTCCCGTAGAGGCAAAATATAGGACTGGGCTATCAGAGAGGTGAGAGGAATAAAAAGGTCTTGGAATGTTGGGTATCTTTGCCGCCTCCTAGTGGGCAGGAGATGAATCCCAGACGTAATGGATCGTAGACTGTCACCACTTTATGAGATATTATACGTAAGATTACAGTCAAAATCATAAGAATTAATTGGAGGCTCTGTTTGCTGCACAGGCTTGATGTAGTTCACGTGTTTTAAATGTTACCTGGAAACTACGCTGGATTTCTATTATGTTGTTCATTTTTGTTAAAAGGAAGACGCCACACTGTTGAGGCTTCTTTGGTGTCTATTTTTCTCTGCAATCCTTATAGTTCATGATCCTAAGACGAAAGCTCAACCTTTCAAAGTGAGTTCAAGCCACAAGATTTGTCCTTTATATGGGCCATGTAGGATGAATCCTTGATCGAACAATAACTACTCAGTTATTAAATATTCTATGCATATATACAACTCAATTCAGTGTGCCATAGTGACAGATGAATATAGCATTAATCACGTTTTAATGCAGTGCTTGTGGTTAACAAGTTTATGGTGCAGTCTCAGTGAAAAACATAATTTATGCTTACCTGATAAATTTATTTCTCTTGTAGTGTGTTCAGTCCACAGGTCATCCATTACTTATGGGATATATTCTCCTTCCCAACAGGAAGTTGCAAGAGGATCACCCAAGGATCGCCCTCTCTTTTTTTGAGGCAGTTCTAAATTTTAATTAAAACTCCAGTCACCACTCCACCCCTCACATGTCATATCCAGTCATTCGACCGAAACAAGACGAGAAAGGAGAAACTATAGGGTGCAGTGGTGACTGGAGTTTTAATTAAAATTTAGAACTGCCTCAAAAAAAGAGAGGGCGGGCCGTGGACTGAACACACTACAAGAGAAATAAATTTATCAGGTAAGCATAAATTATGTTTTCTCTTGTTAAGTGTGTTCAGTCCACGGGTCATCCATTACTTATGGGATACCAATACCAAAGCTAAAGTACACGGATGATGGGAGGGACAAGGCAGAAACTTTAAACAGAAGGAACCACTGCCTGTAGAACCTTTCTCCCAAAAACAGGCTCAGAAGAAGCAAAAGTGTCAAATTTGTAAAATTTTGAAAAGGTATGAAGTGAAGACCAAGTTGCAGCCTTGCAAATCTGTTCAACAGAGGCCTCATTCTTAAAGGCCCAGGTGGAAGCCACAGCTCTAGTGGAATGAGCTGTAATTCTTTCAGGGGGCTGCTGTCCAGCAGTCTCATAGGCTAAACGTATTATGTTACGAAGCCAAAAAGAGAGAGAGGTGGCCGAAGCCTTTTGACCTCTCCTCTGTCCAGAATAAACGACAAACAGAGAAGAAGTTTGCCGAAAATCCTTAGTTGCCTGTAAGTAGAACTTCAGGGCACGGACTACGTCCAGATTATGCAAAAGACGTTCCTTCTTTGAAGAAGGGTTAGGACATAATGATGGAACAACAATCTCCAGATTGATATTCCTATTAGAAACAACCTTAGGTAAAAATCCAGGTTTAGTACGCAAAACTACCTTGTCTGAATGAAAAATCAGATAAGGAGAATCGCAATGTAAGGCAGATAACTCAGAGACTCTTCGAGCCGAGGAAATAGCCATCAAAAACAGAACTTTCCAAGATAAAAGCTTAATATCAATGGAATGAAGGGGTTCAAACGGAACACCCTGAAGAACTTTAAGAACCAAGTTTAAGCTCCACGGAGGAGCAACAGTTTTAAACACAGGCTTAATCCTAGCCAAAGCCTGACAAAAAGCCTGAACGTCTGGATTCTCTGCCAGACGTTTGTGTAAAAGGACAGAGCAGAAATATGTCCCTTTAACGAACTAGCGGATAAACCCTTTTCTAAACCCTCTTGTAGAAAAGACAATATCCTAGGAATCCTAACCTTACTCCATGAGTAACTCTTGGATTCACACCAATGTAAATATTTACGCCATATCTTATGGTAAATTTTTCTGGTAACCGGTTTCCGAGCCTGTATCAATAACCGACTCCGAGAAACCACGCTTTGAGAGAATCAAGCGTTCAATCTCCATGCAGTCAGCCTCAGAGAAATTAGGCTTGGATGGTTGAAAGGACCCTGAAGTAGAAGGTCCTGCCTCAGAGGCAGAGACCATGGTGGACAGGACGACATGTCCACTAGGTCTGCATACCATGTCCTGCGTGGCCACGCAGGCGCTATCAGAATCACTGATGCTCTCTCCTGTTTGATCCTGGCAATCAGACGAGGCAGCAACGGAAACGGTGGGAACACATAAGCCATGTTGAAAAATCAAAGGGGCTGCTAGTGTATCTACCAGCACCGCTCCCGGGTCCCTGGACCTGGATCCATAACAAGGAAGCTTGGCGTTCTGGCGAGAAGCCATGAGATCCAGTTCCGGTTCGCCCCAACGAAGAATCAGTTGAGCAAATACCTCCGGGTGAAGTTCCCACTCCCCCGGGTGAAAGGTCTGGCGGCTTAGAAAGTCCGCCTCCCAGTTCTCCACGCCTGGGATGTAGATCGCTGACAGATGGCAAGAGTGAGACTCTGCCCAGCGAATTATCTTTGAGACTTCTAACATCGCTAGGGAACTCCTGTTTCCCCCTTGATGATTGATGTAAGCCACAGTCGTGATGTTGTCCGACTGAAATCTGATGAACCTCAGTGTTGCTAACTGAGGCCAAGCTAGAAGAGCATTGAATATCGCTCTTAATTCCAGAATGTTTATTGGAAGGAGTTTCTCCTCCTGAGTCCATGATCCCTGAGCCTTCAGGGAATTCCAGACTGCGCCCCAGCCTAGAAGGCTGGCATCGGTTGTTACAATCGTCCAATCTGGTCTGCGAAAAGTCATTCCCTTGGACAGATGAATCCGAGACAACCACCAGAGAAGAGAATCTCTGGTCTCCTGGTCCAGATTTAGTAAAGGGGACAGATCTGAGTAATCCCCATTCCACTGACTCAGCATGCATAATTGCAGCGGTCTGAGATGCAGGCGCGCAAATGGCACTATGTCCATTGCCGCGACCATTAAGCCGATTACTTCCATGCACTGAGCTACTGATGGGCTTGGAATGGAATGAAGGACACGGCAAGCATTTAGGATTCTTGATAACCTGGACTCCGTCAGGTAAATCTTCATCTCTACAGAATTTATAAGAGTCCCTAGAAAAAGAACCCTTGTGAGTGGTAACAGAGAACTCTTTTCCATGTTCACTTTCCACCCATGCGACCTCAGAAATGCTAGAACTATCTCTGTATGAGACTTTGCATTTTGAAAACTTGACGCTTGTATCAGAATGTCGTCTAAGTACGGAGCCACTGCTATGCCTCGCGGTCTTAGTACCGCCAGAAGCGAGCCCAGAACCTTTGTAAAAATTCTCGGGGCCGTAGCTAACCTGAAGGGAAGAGCTACAAACTGATAATGCCTGTCTAGAAAGGCAAACCTTAGGTACCGATAATGATCTTTGTGAATCGGTATGTGAAGGTAGGCATCCTTTAAGTCCACTGTGGTCATATACTGACCCTCTTGGATCATGGGTAGGATGGTTCGAATAGTCTCCATTTTGAATGATGGAACTCTTAGGAATTTGTTTAAGATCTTTAGGTCCAAGATTGGTCTGAAGGTTCCCTCTTTCTTGGGAACCACAAACAGATTTGAGTAAAATCCTTGCCCTTGTTCCGTCCGCGGAACTGGGTGGATCACCCCCATTACTAGGAGGTCTTGTACACAGTGAAGAAAAGCCTCTCTTTCTTTATTTGGTTTGCTGATAACCTTGAAAGATGAAATCTCCCTTGTGGAGGAGAAGCTTTGAAGTCCAGAAGGTATCCCTGAGATATAATCTCCAACGCCCATTGATCCTGGACATCTCTTGCCCAAGCCTGGGCGGAGAGAAAGTCTGCCCCCCCCCACTAGATCCGTTTCCGGATAGGGGGCCCTCTCTTCATGCTGTCTTAGGGGCAGAAGTAGGCTTTCTGGCCTGCTTGCCCTTGTTCCAGGACTGGTTGCTTTTCCAACCCTGTCTGTAACGAGCAGCAGTTCCTTCCTGTTTTGGAGCGGAGGAAGTTGATGCTGCTCCTGCCTTGAAATTACGAAAGGCACGAAAACTAGACTGTTTGGCCTTTGATTTGGCCCTGTCCTGAGGAAGGGTGTGACCCTTACCTCCAGTAATGTCAGCAATAATCTCCTTCAAGCCGGGCCTGAATAAGGTTTGCCCTTTGAAAGGAATATTAAGCAATTTAGATTTAGAGGTTACATCTGCTGACCAGGATTTAAGCCATAGCGATCTGCGTGCCTGAATGGCGAATCCGGAGTTCTTAGCCGTTAGTTTGGTTAAATGCACAACGGCATCCGAAACAAATGCATTAGCTAGCTTAAGGGCTTTAAGCTTGTTCAAAGTCTCATCCAATGGTGCTGTGCGAATAGCCTCTTCCAGAGACTCAAACCAGAAAGCCGCTGCAGCAGTGACGGGCGCAATGCATGCAAGGGGCTGTAATATAAAACCTTGTTGAACAAACATTTTCTTAAGGTAACCTTCTAGTTTTTTATCCATTGGATCTGAGAAAGCACAACTATCCTCCACCGGAATAGTGGTACGCTTGGCTAAAGTAGAAACTGCTCCCTCCACCTTAGGGACCGTCTGCCATAAGTCTCGTGTGGTGGCGTCTATTGGGAACATTTTTCTAAATATCGGAGGAGGGGAAAAAGGCACACCGGGTTTATCCCACTCCTTGTTAATAATCTCTGTAAGACTTTTAGGTATAGGAAAAACGTCGGTACACACCGGTACCGCATAGTATTTATCCAGCCTACATAATTTCTCTGGGATTGCAACTGTGTCGCAATCATTCAGAGCCGCTAATACCTCCCCTAGTAATACACGGAGGTTCTCAAGCTTAAATTTAAAATTTGAAATGTCTGAATCCGGTCTCCCTGGATCAGATCCGTCACCCACAGAATGAAGCTCTCCGACCTCATGTTCTGCAAATTGTGACGCAGTGTCAGACATGGCCCTCATATCATCAGCGCGCTCTGTCCTTAACCCAGAGCTATCGCGCTTGCCTCTTAACTCAGGCAAATTAGATAATACTTCTTTCATAACATTAGCCATATCTTGTAAAGTGATTTGTAAGTGCCTTGATGTGCTTGGCGCCACAATCTCACGCATCTCCTGAGCGGGAGGCAAAGGTACTGACACGTGAGGAGAGTTAGGCGGCATAACTTCCCCCTCGTTGTCTGGTGATAATTTCTTTACCGGTAAAGACAGACTTTTATTTAAAGTAACATCAATACAATTGGTACACATATTTCTATTGGGCTCCACATTGGCCTTTAAACATAATGAGCAAGCAGATTCATCTGTGTCAGACATGTTTAAACAGACTAGCAATGAAGCTATCAAGCTTGGAAATTTCTTTCAATAAGTTTACAAGCAATATAAAAAACGCTGCAGCGCTTTTAAAAACACAAAAAAACTGTCACAGTTGAAATAACAACGAACTAATACGGTTATAGCAACCAATTTTAAACAGTAAATGTATGAAATTAGCAGAGGATTGCAGTTGAGACTTGCAAGAGAATGACTGGATATGACATTTGAGGGGTGGAGCTATATAGCAGCTCTGCTTGGGTGATCCTCTTGCAACTTCCTGTTGGGAAGGAGAATATATCCCATAAGTAATGGATGACCCGTGGACTGAACACACTTAACAAGAGAAATATGCAGTTAGTGTAGAATATTAATTCATCAGCTGTTCTTTTTATGAGGTCAAATATGATATCAAATGCTGAATGTGTATTTGAGTAAGAAACAAATTATTAAAAAAGGAACAGCACAGTCACAATTATGATTCAGATAGAGCATGCGATTTAAAACAAAACATTTCTAATTCACTTCTATTATTGAATATGCTTTGCTCCCTTGGTATCCTTTGATGAAGAGTAAACCTAGGTAGGCTCATACATGTATCTTTAGCGCTCTGTAGTAACCGTGTTTGCAACAACGTAGAACAGCAGTACCCGGGAAGAACAGCAACAAAAATGTCTGAAGCACAATCAAATCAAATTAGGCAGTTTTTATTGTAATTTACCTTGGTTTTGCATACGTCTTTGTTCTTAGCTTAAATAAGCGCAACTCTTATTTTGAAGAAAACTCGCCAGCCTACATTAGTGATGGCAAACTTTGCCCTTTGAATTAACAGATCAGGAATGTTAGTATTTTACATGGAGTTTAATTAATCAATAATACCAAAGAAGGCACTCTCCGTTTACAAAACCGTTTAATGGTAAACGTTTTCGGGGTCTCCCCCGTCCTCAGACCACTTACAAACATTAACAACACATCACCTTAAATAAAAAGCAAAAGTGAAAATAGTAATCCTAATCACATACAATTACATAGTTTTACTTGTATGTGATTAGGATTACTATTTTCACTTTTGCTTTTTAGTTTGTCCCAGTTGGCTCTCCCTATTTCCGGGCGCGCATGCGCAGTTGCGCTACACGGAGGCTGGGAGACAGATGGCGGTATCTCACGGTGGGGGTAAGTAGTTATTTAAGGTGATGTGTTGTTGATGTTTGTAAGTGGTCTGAGGACGGGGGAGACCCCGAAAACGTTTACCATTAAACGGTTTTGTAAACGGAGAGTGCCTTCTTTGGTATTATTGGTATTTGATTGTTTGGAAGCGCACCCCGGCAGCTGAATGAGAAAGTGTGCTGGTTCCCTGCTTGTGCCTGTATTTACTGATTGGTCCTGCAGCACCTAGTGGAATAATTATCCTCACCCTGGGATTATATACGGGGACACTAAGGCCTAGATTTAGAGTTCGGCGGTAGCCGTCAAAACCAGCGTTAGAGGCTCCTAACGCTGGTTTTGGCCGCCCGCTGGTATTTGGAGTCAGTGATTAAAGGGTCTAACGCTCACTTTACAGCCGCGACTTTTCCATACCGCAGATCCCCCTACGCCATTTGCGTAGCCTATCTTTTCAATGGGATCTTTCTAACGCTGGTATTTAGAGTCGTTTCTGCAGTGAGCGTTAGAGCTCTAACGACAAGACTCCAGCCGCCTGAAAAAAAGCAGGAGTTAAGAGCTTTCTGGCTAACGCCGGTTTATAAAGCTCTTAACTACTGTACCCTAAAGTACACTAACACCCATAAACTACCTATGTACCCCTAAACCGAGGTCCCCCCACATCGCCGCCACTCGATTAAAAATTTTAACCCCTAATCTTCCGACCGCCACCTACGTTATACTTATGTACCCCTAATCTGCTGCCCCTAACCCCGCCGACCCCTATATTACATTTATTAACCCCTAATCTGCCCCCCACAACATCGCCGCCAGCTACTTAAAATAATTAACCCCTAATCTTCCGACCGCAAAGCGCCGCCACCTACGTTATCCCTATGTACCCCTAATCTGCTGCCCCTAACACCGCCGACCCCTATATTATATTTATTATCCCCTAATCTGCCCCCCTCAACGTCGCCGACACCTGCCTACACTTATTAACCCCTAATCTGCCGAGCGGACCTGAGCGCTACTATAATAAAGTTATTAACCCCTAATCCGCCTCACTAACCCTATCATAAATAGTATTAACCCCTAATCTGCCCTCCCTAACATCGCCGACACCTAACTTCAATTATTAACCCCTAATCTTCCGATCGGAGCTCACCGCTACTATAATAAATGTATTAACCCCTAAAGCTAAGTCTAACCCTAACACTAACACCCCCCTAACTTAAATATAATTTTAATCTAACGAAATAAATTAACTCTTATTAAATAAATTAATCCTATTTAAAGCTAAATACTTACCTGTAAAATAAACCCTAATATAGCTACAATATAAATTATAATTATATTATAGCTATTTTAGGATTAATATTTATTTTACAGGCAACTTGGTATTTATTTTAACTAGGTACAATAGCTATTAAATAGTTAAGAACTATTTAATAGTTACCTAGTTAAAATAATAACAAATTTACCTGTAAAATAAATCCTAACCTAAGATATAATTAAACCTAACACTACCCTATCAATAAAATAATTAAATAAACTACCTACAATTACCTACAATTAACCTAACACTACACTATCAATAAATTAATTAAATAAACTACCTACAATTACCTACAATTAACCTAACACTACACTATCAATAAATTAAATAAACACAATTGCTACAAATAAATACAATTAAATAAACTAGCTAAAGTACAAAAAAGAAAAAAGAACTAAGTTACAGAAAATAAAAAAATATTTACAAACATAAGAAAAATATTACAACAATTTTAAACTAATTACACCTACTCTAAGCCCCCTAATAAAATAACAAAGCCCCCCAAAATAATAAATTCCCTACCCTATTCTAAATTAAAACAGTTACAAGCTCTTTTACCTTACCAGCCCTGAACAGGGCCCTTTGCGGGGCATGCCCCAAGAAGTTCAGCTCTTTTGCCTGTTAAAAAAAACATACAATACCCCCCCCCAACATTACAACCCACCACCCACATACCCCTAATCTAACCCAAACCCCCCTTAAATAAACCCCTAATCTTCCTACCTTGTCTTCACCATCCAGGTATCACCGATCCGTCCTGGCTCCAAGATCTTCATCCAACCCAAGGGAGGGTTGGCGATCCATAATCCGGTGCTGAAGAGGTCCAGAAGAGGGTCCAAAGTCTTCCTCCTATCCGGCAAGAAGAGGACATCCGGACCGGCAAACATCTTCTCCAAGCGGCATCTTCTATCTTCTTCCATCCGGTGCGGAGCGGGTCCATCTTGAAGCAGGCGACGCGGATCCATCCTCTTCTTCCGATGTCTCCCGACGAATGACGGTTCCTTTAAGGGACGTCATCCAAGATGGCGTCCCTCGAATTCTGATTGGCTGATAGGATTCTATCAGCCAATCGGAATTAAGGTAGGAATTTTCTGATTGGCTGATGGAATCAGCCAATCAGAATCTAGTTCAATCCGATTGGCCGATCCAATCAGCCAATCAGATTGAGCTCGCATTCTATTGGCTGATCGGAACAGCCAATAGAATGCGAGCTCAATCTGATTGGCTGATTGGATCAGCCAATCGGATTGAACTTGATTCTGATTGGCTGATTCCATCAGCCAATCAGAAAATTCCTACCTTAATTCCGATTGGCTGATAGAATCCTATCAGCCAATCGGAATTCGAGGGACGCCATCTTGGATGACGTCCCTTAAAGGAACCGTCATTCGTCGGGAGACATCGGAAGAAGAGGATGGATCCGCGTCGCCTGCTTCAAGATGGACCCGCTCCGCACCGGATGGAAGAAGATGCCGCTTGGAGAAGATGTTTGCCGGTCCGGATGTCCTCTTCTTGCCGGATAGGAGGAAGACTTTGGACCCTCTTCTGGACTTCTTCAGTGGATGTCTAGCCCCCGCTTGGGTTGGATGAAGATATCGGAGCCAGGACGGATCGGTGAACCTGGTATGGTGAAGACAAGGTAGGAAGATCTTCAGGGGCTTAGTGTTAGGTTTATTTAAGGGTGGTTTGGGTTAGATTAGGGGTATGTGGGTGGTGGGTTGTAATGTTGGGGGGGGGGGTATTGTATGTTTTCTTTTACAGGCAAAAGAGCTGAACTTCTTGGGGCATGCCCCGCAAAGGGCCCTGTTCAGGGCTGGTAAGGTAAAAGAGCTTGTAACTTTTTAAATTTAGAATAGGGTAGGGAATTATTTATTTTGGGGGGCTTTGTTATTTTATTAGGGGGCTTAGAGTAGGTGTAATTAGTTTAAAAATGTTGTAATATTTTTCTTATGTTTGTAAATATTTTTTTATTTTCTGTAACTTAGTTCTTTTTTATTTTTTGTACTTTAGCTAGTTTATTTAATTGTAGTTATTTGTAGGAATTGTGTTTATTTAATTTATTGATAGTGTAGTGTTAGGTTAATTGTAGGTAATTGTAGGTAGTTTTTTTAATTATTTTATTGATAGTATAGTGTTAGGTTTAATTATATCTTAGGTTAGGATTTATTTTACAGGTAATTTTGTATTTATTTTAACTAGGTAACTATTAAATAGGTATTAACTATTTAATAGCTATTGTACCTGGTTAAAATAAATACCAAGTTGCCTGTAAAATAAATATTAATCCTAAAATAGCTAAAATATAATTATAATTTATATTGTAGCTATATTAGGATTTATTTTACAGGTAAGTATTTAGCTTTAAATAGGATTAATTTATTTAATAAGAGTTAATTTATTTCGTTATATGTAAATTATATTTAAGTTAGGGGGGTGTTAGTGTTAGGGTTAGACTTAGCTTTAGGGGTTAATACATTTATTAGAATAGCGGTGAGCTCCGATCGGAAGATTAGGGGTTAATAATTGAAGGTAGGTGTCGGCGATGTTAGGGAGGGCAGATTAGGGGTTAATACTATTTATGATAGGGTTAGTGAGACGGATTAGGGGTTAATAACTTTATTATAGTAGCGCTCAGGTCCGCTCGGCAGATTAGGGGTTAATAAGTGTAGGCAGGTGTCGGCGACGTTGTGGGGGGCAGATTAGGGGTTAATAAATATAACATAGGGGTCGGCGATGTTAGGGCAGCAGATTAGGGGTACATAGGGATAACGTAGGTTGCGGCGGTTTACGGAGCGGCAGATTAGGGGTTAAAACTGTAATGCAGGGGTCAGCGATAGCGGGGGCGGCAGATTAGGGGTTAATAAGTGTAAGGTTAGGGGTGTTTAGACTCGGGGTTCATGTTAGGGTGTTAGATGCAGACTTAGAAACTGTTTCCCCATAGGAAACAATGGGGCTGCGTTAGGAGCTGAACGCTGCTTTTTTGCAGGTGTTAGGTTTTTTTTCAGCTCAAACAGTCCCATTGTTTCCTATGGGAGAATCGTGCACGAGCACGTTTTTGAGGCTGGCCGCGTCCGTAAGCAACTCTGGTATCGAGAGTTGCATTTGCGGTAAAAATGCCCTACGCTCCTTTTTTGGAGCCTAACGCAGCATTTGTTTTAACTCTCGATACCAGAGTTAAATTTATGGTGCGGCCAGAAAAAAGCCCGCGGAGCGTTAACAGCCCTTTTACCGCCGAACTCTAAATCTAGGCCTAATTGTCTACATAGCAGTCATATTCTGCTATTTTGTTTTTAAGTGGTGGTGGTTCTTTGCAGCATTGATAAGTTTTAATAAGTGCATATACAGGCTTAATCATGAGCCAGGGAGACACTGAGGCCTCCCAGGTGGCTGAGCAGTTTGAAGAGAGCATAGAAGGAGCTAATGTGTTTCAATTTTCTGAGGCTGATGCCAATAGAATCAGGTTTGATGCCATTACTATCAGAAAACAAAGGGAACAACCGGATCAGATCTTTAATTATGTTGTGAAATTAAGGAAGAAGAAAATTGATTTACAACTGCATGGGTGCTACCTATCAGAATACCATAGGAAGGTATTTATTCCTAAGGGGTTTAGGATTAGAAATATACCCACTATAGGGCGCAATAATCCTACTTTCTGCCTTAAGTGTTGTGGTATTCTGAATAAAGGCTCTCTTGACCTGATGTTGTTGGTTATACAAGAGGTAAGTGACCAACTAAAACAGATTGAATTGGAACTACAGAACTTTGAGTCTACACATATGATTAAACTTAGAGGATCCTGGTGAGGCATGGCTTGATAAGATGAAATTGAGTGTTGATACTTATGAAAAAGAACTCCTGACCTTTAAAGAACCTAAGTGGGAAGCAGTAACACAGGATTATAAAGAGAAGCGCATCTATAAGTGGCTTTTGGGTCCCTAAGAAAGGGGTACCTTTTCCAGAAATCGACGTGCAAGGGTGTTTAAGCCAAGGTCATTGAATACAGTGGAGAGCTCAGATAATAGCTCTGAGCCAGAAGGCACTCTGCCCACACGGAGTGAGTCTATTCAAGGCTCTCAACCTATGATTACCCGTTCAAAAAACGGGCAGGGCATCGGCCACACCAGCGGAGAGGGCGACATGGGTCGCAGAACAAGAGGGAAACCTCCCCGGCAGTGGCGCAAGTAGAGGAATCTGATGAGACTGATAACATCATTATGAATTTAAGCTCCTATATCTTGACTAAGTCTGAAGAATCACTACTGCAGAAAGGTTTGAAATTTATACCAACTTTATATGCCAATGATTTTTTCCTCAATGTGGATCTCTTCAAATTCCAGAGATCCCTAAGGTTGAAGGAACACTTTGGGATTTCCAAAGAAGATCCTGGATGTCTTCGTAAAAAAGGCAAATTTGATCCAAAAAGCATGAACGCAAGTATTGCAACGTACTCAAGAATGATCAGGGGGGACAGGATTACAGACCTTCATGACTGCAAAAACAGCTTTTGGAATAATTTGAATAAAGAACAGCGACTTGCTCTCAAAAGTCTACAGAATAACAAAGAGTTGGTGATACCGGAGGCGGACAAAGGAGGAGCCCTGGTCTTACAAGACTATCGTGATTATAAGCAAGAGATTGTTCAGCAGCTATCCGATAGCGATACATACAGACGACTACCGGGCAATCCAAAAGGATCATTCAAGAATAGAATTGACAACTATCTTGAATTTTTACACCAACAAGGCATCATTGACAAAGTCCTGAGGGATTATCTACAGATTGATCATCCAATTGTCCCTGTGATCTACACGTTGCCTAAGGTGCATAAAAACCCCACCACCCCTCCAGGAAGACCAATTGTGTCAGCTAGGGGATCTATTTTACAACCCCTGGCTACTTTTGTGGACACTATCTTACAACCAATTGTGAGGCACACTACCTCTTTTCTCTTGGACTCAATTGAGCTCATTCAGCTGCTGAAGAACTGCCAATCATGTGGTGAAAATGACATTCTGGTCACATTGGATGTGACCAGTTTATATACCGTGATTCCCCATGAACAAGGGATGGCTGCGGTTCTCTATCACCTTTTAAGGTACCCCTATATTGGCCCGCCTGTTGATGTGATGACCGAATTATTGGATTTCTGTTTGAGGTGCAATTATTTTAAATTCGAGAGGGACTTTTTTCTACAGATATCAGGAACAGCGATGGGGTCCAATGTGGCCCCATCTTATGCGAATCTTTTTATGGCTCATTTTGAAACCATCGCTACCACTGCCTTCTATGACCACAGGGTCAAGATGTACCGACGGTACATAGATGACCTTTTTCTCATCTGGGGTGGTACAGTGGATGAACTGTTGGTGTGGTATACCGAATTGAATGGTGTAAATCCACAAGTGCAATTTAAGATGACCTACAATGCAAGCACCATTGATTTCCTGGACCTAAGGATTTACAGAGAGGGTACAGGTATCAGCACTACCCTGTACTATAAAGAAACCGACAGAAATTCGCTACTGGACGCCACAAGCTGTCACCCTCCAAGCTTGAAGAAATCACTATCGAGGTCACAGTTTAAGAGAGTGGTACGTAATAACAGCAATCAGGAGAAGAAGGAACAGCAATTACATGATATATATAAGAAATTTAAAGATCGTGGGTATGGATCTAAATATCTTGATCAGGTCATTATTGGAGGCATCGGGACTTACTCAGGAACAAGCACTTACTAAGGTGGAGAGGGATAAGAGTGAGAAGAAAATGATTTTTACCACCACTTTCTCACCTGAAAAATTACAATTCTCTCAGATCTTGAAGGAACATTGGGACATTCTTGAGAGTGATAAATCCTTACCCTTTGCATACTGTGTGACACCACTTGTTGGCTTCAAACGTGGGAGATCACTTAAGGATATGCTGTTAAGACCTGATAATACTGAGAGTTACATGCCAAGTACATAGTTAAGCACCACCAAAAAGGGTTGCTTCTGCTGCAGTGGATGTACTACCTGTGGTGGTTTAACCCAGAGCAATACATTTCTACATCCATGGTCTAACAAAAAGTACTACATTCAACATAGGGTTACTTGCACAACCCCGTACATTGTCTATTTATTGCACTGTCCGTGTGGCAGGTTTTACGTGGGCAAGACCCAGGATGATCTCAGGACGAGGATGGCGAACCACCGGTCAGCAATTCGACTGGCAATTAAGAATGGTGATTCGGACCAACCGGTGGCTCGCCATTTTTGTACCAGTGGCCATGCTGTGTCTGATCTTCGTTACATTATCATAGATCATATACCAAAAAACTCTAGAGGTGGCGACAGGGGCAGACGTCTACTACAACGGGAGTCCCAGTGGATTTTTAATTTGGATACCATGTATCCAAAGGGACTCAATGTCCAGTTGGACTATCAGTGTTTTCTATAAGGGTTGTGGTGGATATATGCTCTCTGACTCCTATCTTTTAGTCCAGATGATAGGGATATTGTTTATTTAGTATTTGTGGGCACATTTTTAGTGGGCCATTTCTTTTATTGAGTTTCTGACACTATTTGGGGTACTCTTCAACCTAGGGCTCCTAACAGTAATGTTTATGTCAATCTAAGGAGCAAGGTATCAGGTATCAAGTATTGAATATGTCTAACCAAGTAGTGTTGATGGTCTGAGTGTAGGTCTCAAAAGAGGACATATCAGGTCTGCCTGTTCTAACTATGTGTTTAACTTCGTATGATGCTTACTTGTATGACAGCTTTAACTATGTGCTTAATTTCAGACTGTGGTAAAAGAATATTACATATGTAGTTATTTGAATACATGTGGTCAACCCCTTTAAAACATTTTGGCTAACAGGATGAAGTTTAGGTAATTGTTAGACATATATTATATTAGCCAGTGCAGGGGTCTAATGACGATTAGTATAATTTACAGTGTGTTTAGCCTAAGGCAGGAAAACTAATATGTAGATCAGCACTGGCATTAGTTCTATAGTTATGTATCAATGTCTGCATTGTTTTACTTGTATGTGATTAGGATTACTATTTTCACTTTTGCTTTTTAGTTTGTCCCCGTTGGCTCTCCCTATTTCCGGGCGCGCATGCGCAGTTGCGCTACACGGAGGCTGGGAGACTGATGGCGGTATCTCACGGTGGGGGTAAGTAGTTATTTAAGGTGATGTGTTAATGTTTGTAAGTGGTCTGAGGACGGGGGAGACCCCGAAAATGTTTACCATTAAACTGTTTTGTAAACGGAGAGTGCCTTCTTTGGTATTATTGGTATTTGATTGTTTGGAAGCGCACCCCGGCAGCTGAATGAGAAAGTGTGCTGGTTCCCTGCTTGTGCCTGAGTTTAATTAATCAGTAATTAAGATGTGTCCTAACTTACTTTTTAATGTTGCGCTGAAATTCTAATACCCTGCTCTCCTGGTATGTGAGCCAATGGTTTGAACTGTTCTCCAATCCGCGTTCTAGCAGTACGGCACTCGCACAATTTATTTTTTTGTAGCTATAGCGCCAGTTAGAAAACAGTTCAAAACCGTTGACTCAAAAAATATAATTTATGCTTACCTGATAAATTCATTTCTCCTGTAGTGTAGTCAGTCCACGGGTCATCCATTACTTATGGGATTATAACTCCTCCCTAACAGGAAGTGCAAGAGGATCACCCAAGCAGAGCTGCTATATAGCTCCTCCCCTCTACGTCATATCCAGTCATTCGAACGAAACCATACGAGAAAGGAGAAACTATAGGGTGCAGTGGTGACTGGAGTTTAATTAAAATTTAGACCTGCCGTAAAAACAGGGCGGGCCGTGGACTGACTACACTAAAGGAGAAATGAATTTATCAGGAAAATGATATTTTCTCCTGTTAAGTGTAGTCAGTCCACGGGTCATCCATTACTTATGGGATACCAATACCAAAGCTAAAAGTACACGGATGACGGGAGGGACAGGCAGGATCTTTACACTGAAGGAACCACTGCCTGTAGAACCTTTCTCCCAAAAACAGCCTCCGAAGAAGCAAAAGTGTCAAATTTGTAAAATTTTGAAAAAGTGTGAAGTGAAGACCAAGTTGCAGCCTTGCAAATCTGTTCAACAGAGGCCTCATTCTTAAAGGCCCAAGTGGAAGCCACAGCTCTAGTAGAATGAGCTGTAATCCTTTCAGGAGGCTGCTGTCCAGCAGTCTCATAGGCTAAACGTATTATGCTACGAAGCCAAAAAGAGAGAGGTAGCCGAAGCTTTTTGACCTCTCCTCTGTCCAGAATAAACGACAAACAGGGAAGAAGTTTGACGAAAATCTTTAGTTGCCTGCAAATAAAATTTCAGGGCACAGACGACGTCCAGATTGTGCAAAAGTCGTTCCTTCTTTGAAGAAGGGTTAGGGCACAATGATGGAACAACAATCTCTTGAATTGATATTCTTGTTAGTGACTACCTTAGGTAAGAACCCGGGGTTTAGTACGCAGAACTACCTTGTCTGAATGAAAAATCAGATAAGGAGAATCACAATGTAAGGCCGATAACTCAGAGACTCTTCGAGCCGAGGAAATAGCCATTAAAAACAGAACTTTCCAAGATAACAGCTTGATATCGATGGAATGAAGGGGTTCAAACGGAACACCTTGCAGAACGTTAAGAACTAAGTTTAAGCTCCACGGCGGAGGCAACAGTCTTAAACACAGGCTTAATCCTAGCCAAAGCCTGACAAAAAGCCTGAACGTCTAGAACTTCTGCCAGACGTTTGTGTAAAAGGATAGACAGAGCTGAAATCTGTCCCTTTAATGAACTAGCAGATAAACCCTTTTCTAAACCCTCTTGTAGAAAAGACAATATCCTAGGAATCCTAACCTTACTCCATGAGTAACTCTTGAATTAGCACCAATATAAGTATTTACGCCATATTTTATGGTAAATTTTCCTGGTAACAGGTTTCCTAACCTGTATTAAGGTATCAATCACTGACTCCGAGAATCCACGCTTTGATAGAATCAAGCGTTCAATCTCCATGCAGTCAGCCTCAGAGAAATTAGATTTGGATGTTTGAAAGGACCCTGAATCAGAAGGTCCTGTCTCAGAGGCAGAGACCATGGTGGACAGGACGACATGTCCACTAGATCTGCATACCAGGTCCTGCGTGGCCACGCAGGCGCTATTAGAATCACCGATGCTCTCTCCTGTTTGATCCTGGCAATCAATCGAGGAAGCATCGGGAAAGGTGGAAACACATAAGCCATGTGTAGACCCAAGGGTGCTGTCAGAGCATCTATCAGCACCGCTCCCGGGTCCCTGGACCTGGATCCTGTAACAAGGAAGCTTGGGCGTTCTGGCGAGATCCGCCCTCCCAGTTCCTCCACCGCCTGGGATGTGGATCGCTGACAGGTGGCAAGAGTGAGACTCTGCCCAGCGAATTATCTTTGAGACTTCCATCATCGCTAGGGAACTCCTTGTTCCTCCTTGATGGTTGATGTAAGCCACAGTCCGTGATGTTGTCCGACTGAAACCTGATGAACCTCAGAGTTGCTAACTGAGGCCAAGCCAGAAGAGCATTGAAAATTGCTCTTAATTCCAGAATGTTTATTGGAAGGAGTCTCTCCTCCTGAGGTCCATGATCCCTGAGCCTTCAGGGAATTCCAGACTGCGCCCCAACCTAAAAGGCTGGCGTCTGTTGTTACAATCGTCCAATCTGGCCTGCGGAAGGGCATCCCCTTGGACAG